>NC_084949.1:16157885-16292885 GCF_949316205.1 Platichthys flesus
GAATTGATACAAAAATTAGACACGATCAGCTGACTGATGTTTAGAGTCTGTGCACAGCTTTGATATGAATTAATGTAGTTAACTGTAACAAGAATGAACGTTAGTTAGTTTGGATTTGTAGTAATACCTTGTTTCCATCCACAGGGTTGTGAATGACAGTTGTCTGCGGTTCCTAAAGAGAGAAACAGGAACATGTTTTTATGGGGAAATGAAACTGGTTGGACGGTTGTGTATTCTCAGTATTTGAAGAAAGTGATGCAATACTTGTTTTGATATAGACCTATAAACTTTTAAACATGCTGGTACAACCCTTCAGTTATTTATCTTAATAGTATAAATGATATGTCTCTATCTATCTATCTATCTATCTATCTATCTATCTATCTATCTATCTATCTATCTATCTATCTATCTATCTATCTATCTATCTATCTATCTATCTATCTATCTATCTATCTATCTATCTATCTATCTACCTGAATGATTGCTGATTTATCCTATACCTTACATGTAGATATGTATCTATTCATCAATCTATTGTAATGTGATCTGATATAAACTACAAACTAAATCCTTCTTCATTTGCCTGCACAAACATTTTATTCCCTCTGCGTACTTCTATCTTCCTTCCTGCATGATACTGTTGTTAAAAGTTTTTTTCTTTCTCTCATCAGCCTCACCAGTGTCCTGCCTGAGTAATTACATGTCTGGGCTTTTGTTGAATCGATCCTGATGACCAGCTCAGTCCTTCTAATCACTCCAGCCAGATTACACTAGATTATAGCATCAGACCTCTTCATGTCTGTGTGAGCGTATGTGTGTGTGTGATTTACAGTATGTGTGTGTGTGTTTGTGTGTTGCAGTGTGTCTGTGTGTGTGTGTGTGTGTGTGTGTTTGAGAAAATGGAGAGTGAAAAGAGGATAGAGAAAGATGTCATGTGCCTGTGTTCATGCATAATCATCCTGCCAGCAAATGGGGAGGCGGAAAGCCTCTGAAATCATGCAGCGCAGCAGTCATGTGGCTTGACGTCGGCAGCCAGCCGTCATCAGACAACAAGTGCACGCCAGTGAGTGACAGCCAAGCCACAAGCACGAAAACCAAAGTAGCAGACAAGCTCAGTCTCTCCAGCCATGTACGGACAGCAAACTCTTAATAACACATCATTCATGCTGGGACTTGTGTCAAGGAATTTGATAGTTTCACATCCAAAAATAAAACATTTAATGACGTGGGAGGAGCTCATGCAGGTGTGTGAAGAGACGGGAGGGATTCTTGCAGAGGAGAAGGGGGATGGGGGGGACGGGGACGTGGGGTTGCAGGGTTGGGGTGAGGAAGGGGTTGCTCCTAACAACCGATCCAGGCCCACGCTACTCCAAGCTAAAAATCAAAACGTACTTATCATTCCTATCATCTCAAATCCTGCTTTAACATTATAAAGGTGGAGCATATCCAAAGTGTGCCCCATGCAGCCTATGCTAATTCAGATGAATGAGAGAACACATCAATCTGAATAATGAATATGTTAACTTTCACAGAATCAAATACGGACACATGCTGCGCACTCACAAAAGCTTTTAGACACTATTTCATTCAGGGATGGCCTTAAGTTGAGGTAGACATTTCATTTCATTTGTTTCTTCTTTTTATATTTGTATACACCTGATTTAAGTCATAACAAGCAGATTGGGATCAAACAGGACCTGGTCTGAGCGCCTGTGAGAGGGTGAACCTGTACCTCCTCCACAGCGGGGGGCGAGGTTGGGAGGATGTGTTGCTGATGAAGGTGCGACTGTAGGCGAGGGTGTGTGTGTGTGTGTTTGTGTGTGTATACCAGTGCAGGGGCAGGGTCTTTAGGACTGGTCACTGTGTTGGCTTTGTTGTTGACCTGCAGGGGGGCAATGTAGAGGGGTAGATGACTCACACACACATCTCAGACCTGAACACAACCCCCCCCCACACACACACACACGATCTGGCTGTGGTCCATTCTAAAGGATATCATCCCAGCTCATCCTTCCCAAAGATCTAATGATACCGAGTGTTACGCTATTACCAACCAACCACGTGGTGTTGGTTAAATGTGTGTAGTTTATAAAACACCCTCACACAATACTTTTTATTAACATTTGCATTTGCAGCTGATTCATGTGCGTCTAAAGCTCCCGGATGACCACATGTGTTCAGATTTAGTTTCCTACTACGTCTACTGTTACATCTTTGTTTCAGATCAAAATGTATCTTGATGGTCTTTTATACATTTTTGCAGAAATCAGCACTGTCTCCTTACGCTGCAATCCACAAAGACACAAGTTCAAGGATAAAAAAGTTTTCTTGTGCTATATAAAACAGGCTGTTAGAGACCGTGGGGGAGTACAGACATCTAAATACATTTTTGATCAACCTCTCCGTCAGATAATTTAGGATCAAGTCAGAAAACATTTTTTAAATATCCAATCAAAAATCATGTTGGAAGCTATGACAACAGGTCTTCCTCCAACCTTGGTCTTTCCAGAACATTATTTTGTCATAAATATAAATATAACAGTTGAATAATTTTGGGCAGCTAAGTTTTCAGGTTACCGAATACAAATTGATGAAGGAAATCAAAACAGGTATTAACTGATATACCTGGTATCTTCTATATTCAGCACATTTGTTTCATATTCACAAAATACGGCAAATAGACATATCTTCCCACCAAAGAAGCGCCTTTAAGTTGTTATTAATTCCCATGATATCTATTTTGTTTTGATTTTCACTTCCCCTTAGTCATATGGGTTAAACTCCCTGGATTGAGCTCAACCCACACACAGCAACATTGATTCAACCAACGTATGTCGTGGTCCAATTGCCAGCCTCAGTGCAAACCAGGAACACCGAATTAATCAGTCTCACAAAACTCTCGACACACTGCATCAAGTGCTAATTTCATCTGGGAGCCTTTAACACAGAGAGATAATGATAGGGTACAACAGTATTCCAGAAATATAGCAGCTTGCCTATAATCAATGCGCTGTGGCACAAAACAACTGTTAGACAAAGCTGAGGAAATAACCATCACTGCTTGGAGTGACTGTCCCTGAACGATAATAACAATAATCCATGTGCTCCACTGGTACAGCTCGTTCCAACAGACTCATGCAAGAAACAAAGCATTTTCCTCACTGTGTAAAAGCCACTCACCTTAACGCCGTCTGCTTTCTTGTTGAGCAAACTCTTGGCTGCTGTGGACGCAAAAAAAGAGACGTCACTTCAGCATGAGGGTCGACAAACTGAGTCCTGAGGCCTGAGGCTTCACTAACATGCAGCAAGCATCTCCATCAACTGTGCTTATCCTCAAACTCCAGGTGCAAAAATCAGACTGCAAGGTCCATGATGCAATGCAACAGATAGTCTCAACGGCATCATTGTCTATGCAAAGTTGTTGCTAATGAACATTTATTCACATGGGTGCATTAGCAGGTGATGAAAGGGAAAGTCTTTCTTATCCAGAAAACTTGCACAAAGCATTCTTAAGTGAACAGATGCATGTACACACATGCACTTAACCACTATTGACCGCTTTGTTCCTGAGAATCCAAAAATTAAGTTGCATTTCAAAATACATGCTGCATCTGTGTCTACATTTTATTCTGCTCTCATACTGGTGCTTTTGCAAGTGAAGGCTTCAATGTCGCTCGTTTTTCGAAAACCAAACACCTCATCTTCATGCAACTCATTGGCTGGGCCCATAACCCACATATTTCCCTGCCATCCCCAAAAGTCTTACCTCAAATGGATACCACATTCCAAACAAAAGAAGGAAAGAAAATTGAAAAAAGGAAGAAAATAATGAATAAAAAGAGATACCAAACACACAAATGCACTGTACGGTAGAATGAAGGGAGGAAGCCCCGAGAAATTACACAAAGGTCAAAGTAAATACATGCAAAAAGGTATGACAGAGGTAGAGCGACAGAGCAACAGCTGAGGACAGATAAAGAGGACGACTCTGTTTTACCAAAGTCATATTTGTCCCCAGATCATCTTTGTTTTACAGAAAAACTGATCAGAGGTGCTGCAACCTTGTTAAAGTTAAAGTTAAAGATTAACTGCACATTTTACTGAGTAGAGTCTGTAGTGTGTTTCCTCGAGACTAGAAGATGGAGCATCTAAACAACCCACCCCCGAAGTAGCATTTCCAACCACTTGCTTTTTAAGATGAATGTTTTCAGTTATGTTTGGTTAAACCAGTTCTTGGAGACTACACTGAGAGAGACATACCTGAGAAGTTTCTTGTGACCAGCAGAGTGGTCAAGATGGCCCCCTGCAGTGATAGAAAAGAAGGAAAGAAGAGGAGGGTAGTGATGATGGAAGGAAGGAGGGAAGGAAGATAGGAAAGAGAGGAAAGTAATGGTGATGCAAGGACGGAAGCGAAAGGAAGGAAGAAAGGAAGGAAAAGGCAGATCCATTATCAGGTTGCAGCATGAAACTGGAGCAGTGCAAAACAGGAACTGGAAGGTTTTAGACAGCAACTCATCGTTTCTAAGGTACAATAAGGGGGGAGAGAGAAAGAGAGAGGCACTGTGTGTGTGTGTGTGTGGGGGGGGGTGAATTGTTGCACATAAATAGAAAACCTGGAGGATTGCCAGAAGTCTCACCTTGAGTTTCCTCCTGGCGTTGAATTTCTTCAGGCACTCCACAGTCTCCTGCCTGTGCATCATGGAGGCCACAGTGGACCGTTGCTGCAGGGACAGAATGAAGGGATTTGAGGATTAGGGAGGAATTGGAAACAATGGATGGCAGAAACATGTGGACATGCATATGCGATCATGTGTGTCAGATGATAAAACATTTAAGCAGTGGGTCAACAAACGGTGGTTAACTATTATTAGTGTATAGATCGTTATTTGTGTATCTGAATCTGCGTGTGAGTTTCTGCACTGCTGTTAGGGTGTGTTAGTGCCCGAAAATATGTGACACCAACAAAAAAGATTTTGATTGGTGCTGGATCAATGAAATATCACAGGTTTGAAAAGAGGACAAGCTCCATTCATTTAAAAGGTTCAAATTAAGGATTGAATTTGGTGCGGTGTCGTTTCCGAGTCACCATTTCATATACAATCCCCATTAATGAACATATGTGATGTGTCATGAGAATGAACAGGTATAGGAAATACACATCATAGTTAGTAAATATCATATTATAAAGAATAGGGTTGCATCTACAAAAAGTACATAACAAAAACACATTATAAATGAATAAGAGTTTGTAATCCTCAACAAAAAGTTCAGTCTCATTATCTTTTAATATAGGAACATTTTAGGTTTTGTATGTGAAAGGGTGTGTGTTTGAAAAGGTGCGGTGTGCCACATACGCAGATCCAAGGGTGTTTGAGAGCCTCCGCAGAAGTGATGCGTTTACTGGGATTGATAGTTAACATCTTGTTGATCAGATCTTTGGCATCAGGAGTAACAGTGTCCCACTCTGGGGATGGGAACTGTAAAAAGAACAACACAGAGTATCAAAACTGAGTACTACAGTCAAAATATAAATATACACAAAATATAGATTCATCAGATATTTTATTAATATTTGAGTCTAAGGAAAGAAAATACTATCAAACATTGTCATAAGGAAAGAGACAAAGTAAACCTGTGTGTGGGACTGACTGTTTGCATTAGGGCTGTGTCTGTGGGTCTGAATTCAAAATTCTAGATGTTTTTTTACAGTATAAGTAAAACTGTACTTTACTTGTACTGCAGTGGAGTGTACAGAAATACTATTTGTTTCCCTGTCACTAAAATTCTTTAATGCAAACTAGAGAAAACTACCAAGCCGTTTGAGAAGTAAAGTGGAGAAGAATTATTTTAAATCATTTGAAAGGTTATTAAAGGTTAACTCCAACATTTTAACGATATCCCAAGCTTCTAAGCAAATGATCACTTACATCATAGGCCCCGGCCTTAATTTGTTGGTAGAGACGGTGCTGATCCTCGTCCCAGAAAGGAGGGTAGCCCACCAGCAGGATGTACAAAATCACACCTGAAGGACATGACAGGAAGTTAAATATGTAGAGGGTTAATATCAGAGCAGGGCAGTGCACAGACACAAATAAGTCACTGATACACACTGCACAATACATCTGAAACAACATGAAGCTACAGTGCAGGTGCAAACCACGGCTCTTCACACACCTGAACAGATCAGACAGAGCCTGAGACGGAGACTTTAGCTCCAGCGTCCAGTTTATTCGAAAACAGTTGCAATGAGAGAATTTGAATGTTATTTACCACAGGCCCACATGTCCACTGCTTTCCCATATGGGTCTTTCCTCAGAACTTCCGGAGACAAGTAGCCCGGGGTGCCGGCAAAACCTGGAGGAGTGAGATGGAGGGAGGGAGGAGAGGCGGAATGGAAGGGCGGGAGCGGGCAACTCATTGACAACGCTAACTGAATGGTTGATTGATTTGGTTGCTGGCTTGATCGACCAACTGATTCACCTTGAAAAATCAATGGATGGATGAATACTCACCGAACCATGCCTGCTGGTCCCCCTGCACCTCGATAGCAAGCCCAAAGTCAGCCAACTTGACCGCCGCCCCCTTCAGCTTACTGGCCAATAGAAGGTTCTCAGGCTGGGGGGGGCGGAGTCAAACAGGTTAGAGGTGAGAGGTCACGCGCTCTGGGAACAAGCCGCCCACAGACACAGATCTAAAATCAGATTAGCCAAACCAAATCCTAATCCAAACCATTAGGGGTCAACGTCGCTAAACTGCTTTTAAATCAGTGTCTGGGGCAACTCCCTTTCTGCCACACAGATGACAGAGAAACAGAAATGTGCACGGGACCAAATCTCTACGAGACCACGGACATGTTCCATGCCAGGGCGGTGGACTTGCTCCCGGGTCTCATGGATTTGGAGAGAGTGAATTGGTCGCAGACATGATGAGTTCAACCACATTGACGCCAATCCACTGTTCAAATCCATGAGCGGGAGCACAGTGCACGCCACAGGGAGAAGGATACAGGGGGAGGTCGAACAGAAGACGCTGACATGTCAGAGAAAGAAAAAAAAAAGTGACTGCGCAACATATGAGGTCACCACACACACACACACAGACACACAGACACACAGACACACAGACACGGACACGGACACAGGTGCAGAAAAGTCTTTGCCAACCTAAGGTCAGTTAGACAGTGCACGCTAATGAATAAAACATTTCCTAACATTTAGAAAGTCTAACCGCAGACAGACTGTTGAGCCGTCACTTCACGGCAGACATGAGACTCAACAGGACACAGACACTATCTGACAACTGGACACATCTGCACAATCATTTACATAATGATGAATAAATCCTCCTGATTATGAAGCATCGGAAAACTTGAGAAGTTGTACTTCTCCACTGGTACAATTCCATGTTCCCGATATATTCGAGCACATTTGAGAGAGCTGTCCTGTTTTGTCGTCCCTCTTTCCTCCTCATTTAGAAACTCTTTAGGTATTGTTAGAATACAGACTATACAGCTAGATTATACATGACCTTGGAAAATCTTTCACATTGCACTATTATTTTTTTTATGTAATTATGCAAATGGGGATCATTCCTGAGGTTCTGGCTCGTGAGTGCTCCTTTTCCTGTCGCCAGCCCTACATACTCTCTCTCACACAGTGCTGTCATGCTGTCTGCAACATAGCACTAGTTGTAAAAACAGATCTTTATTCTTGACATTGGCACGTGCAATATCGAACCGAGCGTATTGACTGTCTCGAAAAAGGATCCAGAGGAACACTATCACAGGGCGGAGTGTTTGGGTGTGTGCAGTTTGATCTGAATTCCACTCCTGCAACCCAGTAATGCAGTGAATGTTGAAGCAAAGCTCAAGGTCAAATCTCATTTAACAACTTCGCGAAGCTGCCAGAGCTTCCATAAAGACATATTGAGAGTTTAACAACAAGAAGCCCCCTAACAGGAGGTTTACAGGACAAAGTATCAGGGTCACTTAAAGGGGAAAAGATTTTGCGAATAAAGTTGTTATTTTACGAGACAAAAGTTTAACATTACAAGAAAAAGTTGGGTTAGTATCAGGACTTTGAAACTTGAAACAGTCTTTTGTACTTTGTCTATTCTGAAGAAAGAACCGCATAAACTTTGAAGAAGTTTATTCTTTTGTGCAGAAGGAAATGTATGGTAGTGGTTGACTGCAACATTATCATTAGTTATATCTGCATGATATTTAAAGGGGTTTGTAGATTTTTAAAGAAACAATGAGACTGTTTCTAGTGTTAAGAACTGGAAGGATTGTTTGTCACTAAATTAAAACTGTATTCACCTAATGTTACAACTTTTTTCTCTTTAAATTAAAGATATATTGTCATTATATTAAGACTTTTGTTTCGATAAATTAAGACTTTATTCTTGTAATATTCCATCATTATTCTCGTGAATGTTTTTCTTCAACATGACCCTAATATTCTGTACTATGTTGCTTTTCACTTGAGAAAACATGCAAACAAATTGTAAAAGAAGCAACGGTCAGGACAACGAGAAAAACGTTTGTCATCTGCTGTACAGAGTCAGGTCTGAACAGAGCTGCAACGATACAAACCTTCAGGTCCCTGTGGACGATCCCATTAACATGGCAGTGATGGACACTCTCCAGGATCTGCTGTATGCAGTGGCTGAACGGAAGAAGGGCGACGAACGAGCGCAGGGGATGAGATGAGACAAAATCGAAGGAGAGACAAGAGAAAGAAAAGAGAAGAAGGTAGAGAAAAAAGGAGAAGGGAAATCAACTGAGGGGAAGAGAAGAGGAAACAACCTCATAACAATGTATCATGTGTTCCGCTCATCAGACTTGTTATGAGTGATGCTGTTTTCTTTATGTGTGACATAAAGTCACATGATGGCAAGTCATTTTTCACAGGATATGATGTATTACACTGTAAAGACAAACTAACGCTTCATAAGGTCTGTGACAAGAAAACAGATACACTCTCTCTCTCTCTCTCTCTCTCTCGCTCTCTCTCTCTGTCTCTGGTCAAGAAGGCTGTGTATGATTAATGCTGCATGCTATATGTCGTTAATCACCTTTATAAATAACTCAGAGACAAGGCAGCTGCATCACACCTCTGAGACGACCATATGTGAGGCACACAAATATACACACACACGTACAGTATGTAGGCGCACCAGTTGTTCTCTCCGGCAACGAACGGAGATGCATAATAGCTGCTGTGTGTGTGTGTTTGTGTGTGTGTGTGTGTGTGTGTGTGTGTGTGTGTGTGTGTGTGTGTGTGTGTGTGTGTGTGAGTGTGTGTGTGCGTGTGTGTGTGTGTTACCTGGCATCGGCCTCGCTGTAGTACTCCCTGGCTACGATATCCTCGAACAGCTCTCCTCCTGTGACGCTGTGGGCAGACAATAGTGTTCACACTGAAGAACAAACATTTAAATTTAGATTGAGTCACTTATTTATTCAACTACCACACATCTACATAGACGTCTTTACACAGCGGAGTATATCAGTGGGACTTCTATAGCAGAGTCTCGGTACAGTGGATATGATGCAATTAAGTCAGTTGTTTTTAGACATTTTAAGGAAAACATTGTAACATACTTTGAGTACTTACAAGTAAAAGCATTGTTATGGTTTAGAATTACAAAGTTGTTGTGTAACCCAACCAAGCTTTGTCAGAATATTGCTGTACAAGGTGTTTGTTGAGGAATTTTTTAGCATCCTCATGCATTACTGTATATGCCACTATATATTACGTATATAATGTATATTATATCTGTACAGGAGAATATTCCACAGATACTCTCTTTAAGCAGTAACCCAGATCAGGTTATAGATAAAGGACCAACCAACAGTACCATGTAGCGTCTACGCTTAGCAACTTTCATATCTTATTGAGCAGTGGCAAGATGTAAGGACACAATGTGATTTAGGAAATACATACTTTAGGCCTAACTGTCCAATAGAACACTTACATGTAACATAGAGAGTGACAGCAATTCTAGCCATTCATTGAGGTCCATAACAGTGTTCACCTCAAACAAATACACAATACAAGAAAGCCAACCAAGACAGAACATGTGAAAGTGGTGGGCGGGGTACAGTTGACTGAGAAAGCATGAGCGAGAGTCTCTTACTCACAGATCAAACACCAGATAGTGGAAACCCTCTTCTGATATGCTGTCATGGAGTCGTACTGTCGAGGAAATTTAGGGAGACGCATAGGACAGAGGAGGAGAGGAGACAGGGGGAAAACAAAGCCATTACTCATCATTTACAGATCCCTTTGTCCCGCTCTTTCTCAGAGGTGTGTATCACAAACTGAACATGAAATGTCGTGTGAGTAAATCAAGGCGCAAAATGAGTTTGAAATGTGTTCTACCACCACTTAATAAGAGTCAAGCTGTTTCATATGATCAAAAGTGTAAATGTTGAGTGTGAGTTGTGTTTTTCCACATGTTTAAATCTTTAATCTTTATAACATCAACTAAATAAATTATGACTTACCGAAAAAATGAACACTTAAAGAAACATCAGTGTGATAAGAACTACCTAAAAAATATAGAATCCATCTTTTTAATTTAAATATTTAACATGAACTTTGACTTTTAAGTTTGGTCCATGTCCCATCCACTAACATGGATGAGGCAGGGTTTATTACCTACACTGCTGCCAGCCACCAGGGGGGTATCAGGATGATTTAGCTTTACTTCACTGTCATGTCGTTCATCTTTATATACAGTCTGTGATCTGAGGTGTTAACACAGGATGTTGGGCTGTGTCTCGAATTCAGGGGCTGCACCCTACGGAGTCACAGTGGACATGGTGGCCTCCTTCATGGGCCGCGTAAACCACGAAGGCCGAACCGAAATGAGATGGTCAGTTCTACAAAGGCTTTCCCCATCAGCGTCACCAGCTCATCCAGCCCTTACTGCTGCTGCCTAGCAACAGAGCTGAAGAAAGACAGGACAAGAGGGTTCTATTCTCTCTAGGTTTTTTAAAACATGTGTCCCAATAGCTAAGCACTGGGCGTCTCCTTCCGTTTTATCACCTCGAGAACAATGAATCCTGGGATAGGTCGAGCCGAGAAGGATCCACCCATTGGGGATGGCACAAGCCTTTGTAGGTTGAATTTGAAGGAGCCCTCGAAATGGAACAGTCCAGTCGCGCCGTCGTAGGATGCAGCCTCTTAACTGAGACACAGCTGTTGTATTGACAATGTGAAGTCGGTGATACACTCGTAGCCCCGAGCATTTGGCTCCTGATGCTAAAGAAGAATTGTCCTAAATTCTTTATCTGTAGAGCCTCTCATATCACTACTTACATATAACTGACTCATATACATATATGTTTCATATTTAAGATTACAGAGGTCTGGAATCAAAATGATCAGCCATGTTCTTAAACCTTACAAGAGCAGAGGTGGTTTGACATGGACTGGAATTGCGGAGCTGTCAGATCAGTTTTAATAGCAGTGAAGATAGGAGGATTAAAGCAGACGAGTGTGAACAGAACGAAAGAGGAGGAACAGGTTCTATCAAGGAGGAGGAAAGAGGGTGAAGGGTCAGTGGTTATGAGAGAGCGAGAGTGTGCGAGGCTCCTGAGTTTCTGATGACGCAGCGGGGGAGAGCACACAGATCCATCATCATTAGATACCCGCTCACACACAAACACACACTTGCTCTCTCGTAACTGTATCTGGAAGATGAATGGCCCCGGCAGGAATCACCGGAGACCTGAACAAACTGTTGTTTTCATTTGTATCTGTGTTCTCGTGAGTGTGTTCTCAGCTCGAGGACTCGCAGCTCACCGATGTTCTGGTGCTTCAGTAGACGACAAATCCTCGCCTCCCGCTCCAGCTTTTGATGATCTTAAAAAAAAACACAGGAGACACACACACAGAATGAGTGAGGTTATTTTCTTTACTGTTCGTAATTCCCTTCTATGATTGGCTCTCTGGATCATCTGACATGAAGTTGGCTGCAAGTTAGGTTTTGACTCAGCGGAGGAGACGCTGCACTGTTTGGGCGTCGTTGTACGCGTCAGTGTGTGTTTCTGTACCTGACATTCACGCTGCTGTGTGTGTGTATGTGTGTGTGTGTGTTGTGTTGAGCCTGTGTGTTGGCTTCGTGTCAGCCCTGTCTTTTCCTTATCGGAGCTGACATGCTTGACAGAAATAATCTGACCTGATATGTGCTTGGTTGTGTGCCACAAACAGACAGACAACGGTGAACATCAAACACGGTGAGCAGCCACAGTGGGCTCGTATTGACCTCCACTGTCAGACTCAATATAAGCTCCTGCAATCTTCTCACCGGTTCCCTTTGCTACAGCGAGAAGGATAAAAATACACAAGGAAGCAAACAATTTCACACATACAATTTCACACATCTATGAAATGTTTAACCCTAATTAAACGTAATTATCAAGACCTTTTTTCTTGAATTAACACTTATTTGAAAATATACATCAAGAAACTGAGCTTGGCAATCAGGTTGAAGCCAATCACTCAAACTAATGGTGGTATTTGTATTTTTTGATATTATATATTATCGTACAACATCATGTGGAAAAGTTATGCAAAATCATATATCAAACTAGAACGACCTATAGTCCCCTTATGAAACCACATTTAAATTCACTAGATCCAGATCTGCACTGAATCGCCCGCACTCATAAATATCACCATGATCCATGAATTGTTCTCTGAAAGTCAACAAAAATATCAAACATCGCAAGTTTGACTGAGTTCTTCCTTGCGTCATGACCCATCACTCCAAAGCATGTCATGCATATCGGTTAAGTCGTTTTTGCGTAGTTCAGCTAACTAACAGAAACAGCCGGAAATATCCCCTTTAATAATCAACTTGATGTTCAGTGCACTGAGCTGAATCCGTAAATGGTCAAATCAAAAACTCTGTTTTGAAACTTTTCAGTAATTTCCCAATGCATCATCATAGACAGTATCTAAAGATAGATAACGTGTCTTCACTTCCTCCTTCTTCTCTGCCGTCTTGCACCAATCACACTGCACAGAATCGATCAGGTGATTGAGCCATGGGATGGAGGTACCAATAAAAAGCAAACTTTGAGAAAGAATTAACAATTGAACACTAGAACTACATAAATGACAAAACATATCTTTGAGTAAAATGTATTTGATTGGTGAATTGACTTTTTTGTTTGGTCCATCTCCCATCCGCTAACAAGGAGGAGGCAGAGTTTATGACCCACACGGCAGCCAGCCAACAGAGGGCGATCAATATGCTTGGGTGTCACTTTCGAGGATCCATCATGTCATCCATCTTTACAGTGTGTGAATTTCCCAAACTGAACTCAACTGGCCTCCTGCAGTGTAACCGCACTGGTTCTGGTTACATGACGGCTCGGACATCATCTGACAGTTCTCCTCTGTGAGTTCAGACTCATCTGATCTGACTTTGTGAACAAGAGGTAACGTTCAAATCTCCCATCGCTACCAGGTCCAGTGACTCTGACTCAGGACAACTTGAGTCCGAGCAGTGGTCGTTATATGGAGCGATGCGATCCGGTGTCGACCCAATTCAGCTTCTCCTCTGGACATATAGAAAGCGAGAGAGAGGCAGGGCGAGAGAGAGGCAGGGCGAGAGAGGAGGCGAGGGAGAGAAACAAGAGCAGCGGGTTCGACTTTTTTTTTAAATAGGACACCTATTTTTTACTCTCATCCTTGCCTCCTTCCTCTGCTCCTCTTGATGCTATGGAAACCGTGGACTGTGCAGCTCACAGGCGAGACCAGCAGAGAACGCCAGGCAGCTTGTTCCCATTATAGGTACAGGTAACTGTTTGTTGGTGTTGGTGTAGTGCATCTATACAAAGTGACAAGCTGACGCACAGACAAACTTAGAGCTCCAGTGTACTTTGAACGAAATAGAACTTGGCGTGCTCTCCAACGCTCTGTAGAAAAAGTGTGTGTGTGTGTGTGTGTGTGTTGCAAACTAAAGGTCTGTACGTGCACACACAAGCGGAGGTGGAGTTTTATCAGTCGCAGTGAGAGAGCTGGAGCCAGAATAAAATCCCCACAGTGAAACAAACTACAGCAGGAGCCATTGCTACACGACAGTTAAAGCTAAAAATACATTGGGAAGAATTTGATTTAAAACCTCCCTTTAGCTACGTGCACAAAAGCTGAAGAGGAGAGGGCGTTTTCATCCCCCCACACCGAGGACATAGAGGTGGGTCTGTGCCTGTGGGTTTGATTAAATCACCTTCATCGAAAATCTTTCCCATCCCTCCGTCCACATAACACATTAGAAAATCAGATAAATCAACAACGTATAATGAACTTAAAAAATAATCATTTATTTATTACATTTTTTGGTTTCTGCATTGTTAAATACATTTCTGAATGATCTAGCTTTAATTTGTAGTGATACAGACCCACACATATGATAAAGCACTATCATAAATGATTGACCATTAACGTAAAGATATAAAATGTAACAAAGCTTTTTCTGGTCTTGATGACCTCCCAAAGCGCTTTACAGTGTAGGTTTGCCATTCACACACATATTCATACAGTGCATCTATGGGCAGCACTTTCTCTATGAGAAGGGAGAATTGGGATTCACTATTTTGCCCAAGAACATTCAAACAGGGGGAAGACTGGGATCGAATCGCTGACCTTCTGATAAGAGGACAACCGCTCAAACCCCTGACCCACAGCCAACCCTAGCTAGACCTTGTTAATGTTTTGTTGACTCGTTACTTACATTATGCAGAAGGTTTCAAACAAAAATCAGACAGACTATAAACTGGCAGCAGAGGTGGTGGAGAGGACATTTCTGACACGAAACCTGCACACACTGCTGCAGGCCAGCCCCGCTGCCGTTCTTTTGTGTGGTCGCAAGTCCGCCATATTGCCTGTGAGAACATGCCAATTTAGATTTTGCTTGAGGTGTACTGCCAGCTTTAGAGAAGAGCACAACAGCAGAGATTCCGAGAGGCAGAGAGGCAGAGATTCAGAGAGGCAGAGATTCAGAGAGGCATCCCGACAGAGCCACGACAGCAGCTCAGCCAGGACTTCATGATGAGCAGGATCCTCCGAGCAAGGTCACTACTTCTCCATCTCTGCCTCAGTCTTTTTTATTCAGTGCCACATATCTCCCTCTACTTCTCTCTGTCCAACACACATACCCTATATTTCACTTTTAATCTGGCACCTCGTTATTAATGTCGCTTAGAGATTTTTGTTTTACCCATGAAGATTTGTAAGTTGCAGGTTGCATGACAGAAACTCAACTCTTCCTAGTCTCTCAAATTATAAATAATTTTGTATACAAACAAAGATATGCATAATAATAACATGTAATCTCTTATAGATATACGAAAAATAAGCCTCAATCTTGTGTTATTGCTCAGAACCTCATACCCTGTGTTCATTTAAATCCTCACAGGCTTGTATAATAGCTCCGCTTCATAATTCATCATGGCAGCAAACAGCAGACTAATTGCTAGAAAGCAAAGCTGTGATGGAGTTCCACTATCAAAGCGTGCAGGCTTGAGTCTGAGCAGAGCACTACAGTCCTCATGTGAATTCGTACAGCAGGAAACACATGCAGAGTTTAATACCCGATATCAGAATGAGAAAGTCAGAGCTTTTTAACAAAAAAAGGGAAACACTGAGCTTTTTTGTTAACGTGCACATTGCAACAGGTGTGGTCCACGAGGAAGAGTCTACGTGGTCTTATTCAAGGGCTTTTAACTGAGATCAAAGCTAATTCTAACCTCAAAAGGAAAAATAAAGCATTGTCCGCAGTAATAAATTCACCTTA
Source organism: Platichthys flesus (assembly GCF_949316205.1). Classification (NCBI taxonomy): domain Eukaryota; kingdom Metazoa; phylum Chordata; class Actinopteri; order Pleuronectiformes; family Pleuronectidae; genus Platichthys; species Platichthys flesus. The sequence continues at coordinate 16,173,699 of NC_084949.1, forward strand.
CACTGTCATGACTCTGCACTTTGCCTCTTTTGATGTAGAGTATTTTGGATTTTGTGGTTTTGGTTCTGTCTGTGGACTCTGTGGTTTACAGAGACATTACACATCCCTCCTGTTTCGTGAAAAATCATTCTCTACCATTTTCTGTTGCAAATTCACTTTCAGCACATTTAACAGATAATGATGCCATATTAAAGTACATTAAGTCTGGTTAATGCTCAAAAAGGAAATTTAACATGATGCCTTTTTAAATAAGCTTCCATCTCTGTCGCAGAATATTTGTTAGAGCAATAAAACAGTACACTGAGTCTTGAGCTATTTTATTAGAAATATATAATAGTGTAAGTGCATCATGAGAAAATAGTGAATTCACATTGCACACACGGCTTTAGGGGTATGCAGAGGCGGGTCATGCTAGGTGGGCTGTATTTTCCACTACTGTATCCGACTGTACACTAAATGTCTGACATAAGATTGCCTCACTCCATCTCTCCATCCTTTTCCACCTCCACTTTTCTTTCACTCTCTCCCCTCGTCCTCCACAGGTAGTCCACCTCTCAGCCGACTGGACATCTGTTGTCTAGCAACTCCTGCACCAATCAGAGTGCCATGCCTCTCCTCTCCTCTGCAGTGGAACCAGCCTTGCATGCAAATGGCCGACAACCGAGAGTTTGCACTCAACAGTCAAACTCCGCAGGAACGCACCAGTTACTAATCCTGAAGGAGCATGGACATGTTATAAATAAAAATACATGGAGTTTAATTTAAACACATCTCTTCTGGAACATCAAACCATTTATTCCTTAATGCACACAAACAGTGGACAAACATTAGGATGAGTAGGAATGGGAGGAGTGTCATGATGCTTGTGTATAATCCTAAAAGAAAAATATACAGCATGACAACAAATACCAAAGCCAACCTAAATGTCCGTCTTAATTAAGCATATTCATAATTATTAATTTGATTATTAATAATTGCTAATGGGGTGGTGCTAAAATGAGTTAAAGGTCCTGTCCCAATTCATTCCTAAGAAGGGGTAGTGTTTGTCCATTTCTCTATGTGATGTAGGGGTAGAGGCCATCCAGCTCTTCAAACACCCCTTCAACCGTAGTGTGTTCAGGACCCCTCAACAGGAAGTGGTAGACGGGAATTCCTGAATGCTTCATGATTGGACAAAGCGGATGGTGATTGTCAGACCTGTGGAGTGGCTCAGCGAGAGCCTCCAGGTTAACCAGGAAGAGGGGATTGGCACAACTGAGACAAGATGGCCAATCAACTTTGCCTGGATTCAAACGGCAGCCGCTGCCAGAGACACAGGAGAGGGCGACTGGGCTGAGAAGCCGGACGCCAGCAGAGAGGGCTGACACTTTAAATTCTCTATCGTGAGTTTATTTTGGATTTAATAAAGAATGCTGAAAAGCACCAGTTTCGTCTCTGGCTGTGTGTGGGAGACCCCGGTGGTGTTGGACATTGCCACAGGAACTTCTATATTTCATCTTGTAGTGTATTGTTGTAGGTTGTGTATTATTTTGTACACAAACTCCGTGAGGGAAATTGTGATTGTCTAAATATTCTCTTACAGAATCACATTTTGGACACTTTCCCTCAACAAACATCTGTTGCAGTCAACATTGAAATCAGCCTGATTCTCGAAAAACTCTCAGACGCCCAACGATGAGTTGTGACTGGCTGAGGAAAATCATTATTTGTAATTGTGTGTGTGCACTAATTGTAATTGTCCAACAAATGTTGAGCTACCCCAGGTTTATCATTCAGGACAGCCTCATGATAAGATCTGTCTGTATGTAGGTTTATGTAAGTCATAAAGAAAAAGACAGTTTCGTGATTTACAATATATCAAATGACTTCCTGTTATAAAGGTATTTTCTTTTCTTTCAGTAAAGTTCAAGTAGAATTTTTGATGACAGTGAATCTTAGAATGTTTTATGGTCGACTTTGTTCAATCACAAATCTTTCTTAAAAGTCTCTGCAGAGATGATATGTCGCGTTATTAAAGAGGCAAGACAAATAATGAAAAGTTGAACCCTCGTTTCAGCCGACTCAAAGTTGGCATGACCAGCGTGCTGCGAGGAGACTTGTGTCTCTGCCAGCTGCTTTGCCGTCTGCAGGAAACTGACCTCTTGCATTTGACACGTCATAAACCATCTTGTCTTGAACCATCTATTTCATGGCGTCAGCATTCCAAGCATGTACCTCTGTGCTGCCCGGATTAGGATTTCACCATTCGCTCCATATTAAGGACGGTCCATCTACGTTAGTGAGTCAACCAGTCTGACATAATCAGAGCCGTCGTATATTACTCAAAATTCCCTCTATTGTTCAAACACTATCTCGAGTTAACAGTCACTCAAACATCAAAGCTTTTTATGGTTACATTTCCTGACAATTTCGAAGTAACCAAGTCACAATAAAAAAAAGTGGGTCGAGTGGGGGGAGGTGTGGGTGACTTGTTTTCTCAGTCACTTCTCGTGTTAAAAATAGAAGTTGCTGACAACAGGATATGATGTGAGAGGTTTTATTTTTGGCTTCCCCAGAAAAAGGGAAATATGGTGTTTTTAAATCAGAATTTAATGACAAATATAATTATGACTTGAGAGAGATCACCGCAGACCTTACAGGGAAGTGACTGTCATTAACTCTACCAAGAAGGATGTGTCTTTATCTGTTTGTTTGTTAGTAAGCAAGATTACGGAAAACAGACGGATTACCACGAGACTCGGTGGAATGATTCGCCACGAGGCAGGGAAGGACCCAACACATTCCTGTGCAACTTTATCATTGAGAGATAGAATCTTTTTTTCAACATGATGAATAAAATAATGAATGGATCTTGATTTTAAGGTGTGCCCTTGATTCGGGCACTTTTCAGCGACAGATATTTGAGATTATGCGCAATTTGTTGCAGATCCAGATCTAAATCCGTATCTGGTGATCTTAAATATATTTTTATGCACTCTTCTTGGGGGTTGGTATCGATGAATGTGTGCAATTTTGTGCTTATCAAAATCAAACAATAGATCTAGTTGATTTAAATCTGGTTTCATAGGGGTGTGGGCTTTTCCCTAATAAGAGTATGCAAACAAATGTGGTGAGAAACTTGCAAATACCACCAGTGTTAACTTGTGGTGTGGTATTTGCTAACAAGCTTGATTGAATTTAAAGGGTCTGCTGGGCCTTGGTGGAGGTATGAGCACTACTGAGTTGCAAAATAAGTCCCAAGGAAGTTAATAAGCTTCATTTGAAACACACGCACCACTCTGGAGATTTCACACAACATGAATCATGTGTCTTTCCTGCTTCAACACTCTGATGTTCCGTACGGTCATTTCTAGTGGATTTGTCGTTGCTGCTGTCCGTCACTTCCCGTACACGTCAGAGTGAGGTTTTGAAAAGTTGTCGGCAAATTGTCCACAATTTCTAAAGGCGAACCCCAACACCCCCCCACCCCCCAACTCTATTTCCCCTTTCTCTGTCTCTCTTGTGGCACGTCTCTCTTTTAGTTTCTGATGTGTCACGTCTGCAACCGCACTGCAGCAGAGTGTAGTGCCCTGTGTGTCTGTGTGTGTGTGTATGTGTGTGTGTGTGTCTGGGCCGTTTAGTAGTTGGATGACAGATTCAGGGGACAGACAGAGAAGACACAAACCTAGGTAGATGGCTATCGAGACAAACAAGGAAGAGACAGGGACAGAAATAGAGACAAAACAGACCGCTGAAGGAGACAAAGGTAATCAAAGTCAAAGAGTCATAGAGGACATGAAACCTCACTTAAAAAAAACCTACACCTGATTTGTATCCTCATCGCTTTATCCAGCTTATTTCTGTCCTCTTTCATAAATCAGACCCACAAACAACTGTTCATTTCGGTCCTGGCCTCATTCTGGACGTAATAGATTTTGTGTTAGTGACGATTTCCAGGTGCGACAAGTAGACCTGCACCAAAATGTCTTCTTCCATTGACTCTTGTGGTTAAATGGAAGCTTAATTAACTGGTTAGCGACGGGACCTATATGATACATACATGACTTTATTCAGCCTTTATTTAGCTTGATGTGACCAGGGATTTGTTACTGCAGGAAAGACGTGTACCAGGAGAGTAAAATCATTTTAACTTTTAAAAATGTATTGTTTGTGTCGTCCATTCTTGTTGCCTTATCAGGCGTTTTTATCAGTGCAAATATTGTGTGCAAAAAAAACAAAAAAGTCAGTAAAGCTGAATACTGCAGCCCCACCTCGACCAAAGCTAAATGTGTAAGCAGTTACAATACCAGGTAAAAAAATCTGAACGTTGTCTTTACAACAGCAAATATAATGAGAGTCATCAGGGAAGCACACAAAACCACTTTAGGAAGTGTGTTTAATTGAAAAAGCATAATGTAAATGTTTTGTTCATTGCAGCTTCTCAATTATCCTTTTCTTTACATCATTGTTAATGTAAGAGCTTTGGATGTTGGTGAGATGAGATGCATGTCGTTTGAACACGCCCTGAGGGAACTGGTGATAATTCGATTAATCCGTTTAAAGAAATCAATGATTCAATCAATGGCGACAATAAACCTCGGTTGAAGCCTTAACCTTAATACACAAATTCACCCGCCACACATCGCAACAGGGCGCTGGAATTGCTCTGCCTCGATTTAATTAGGAGTTTTAATTAAAAAAAGATGTAGTGGGTTGAATGTAACATCCTCTGAGGCAAGTGGCTAAGTAGTGCCTCCATACGTTTCCCTCCTACCCCCCGCAGAGCCCGAGGGTCTAATGGAACCATCCTGGACGCCGAGACGCCGTCACCCTCCGCTGGTTCCCAACTGAGGAAGAGTTATGAGACTGATAACTCCCCCGGCTTTCTCCTCGAAGGAGAAACAAAAGGTGGCTGGAGATAAAATGCCCTCAGTAATGCCGGGAGTGTCATAACACGCTGTAATGCCTGCGTTTATCTGACGTAATGCAGACACACACATTCGACTAAGGTGTAAAAGTGGTCTAATCTGAGGGAACTGTGTCGTATATCTTCATATTGTGTTATGTATCCACACATATGACACAAAAAGCTATAGATTTAAATGCAACAAAGAAGCCCTACAGTGCAGTGGATTTTTTGCAATGAACATTGATGCTGCTGAGGTAACATTTACAATACGTATGTGTGGTCGACTCCTGGAATAAGAGGGCGGTTATTTAAACATATATATGACTGTGATCAATTTAGGAAGTTATTGGAAATGCTGTGAGAGCAGTTTCAATTCAGTTACATCCCTGTTTTGCTACTCTTTCTGTATATACAGCATTTCATGCAGACAAACTTCCCTTTTTTTCCTATGAAATAGTGACTTAATCCTGTTTTTTACAACCTCCTCCACGTCGACCTCAGCACAGAAGTGGGCTCACAGAGGGAAAGCCCAACCTTGCATTTGTGGGGAAGTACTGATGACTCTCTTCTGTGGTCTATGCTCTTATCCAAGTAGATAAGTTTGTCCCAAAAGACACTATTTGTTGCTTTTCATAAGTAAAGTTGTTCTTGGACAAAGACGTCCTTGAAGGTGCAGGAGAAACTTTCACAACCAGGAAATTGAATGAATATAAAAATATTAAGAGAAAGTTGATCACTAATCTAATATATATTCACATTAAACTATGTAAAACAGCAATTCTGAGCAAACACTTGCTGTTGTCACTGTTGCTCTTCATACACTAAAGAAGATACCATGATGTCTTCATCTATTCCACAAAATTCTTCCTGCATTTTTTTCCTGAATGTGCCTGAACTTTACGTCTTTCCTTTTCACCTGAAGGTGGATGAAGACTTGATGCAATAAGAGCAGGGTGCTGGAGCTACACTGGATCCACGTCGACACTGCAGCTCTTTTTGTCAGAAAACAAGAATCCTCTTCTGCTGCTGATTCTCTTCTGCAAAATGTTAGAGCATCGGATCGAAGTTAAATGAGGAACTTGTGAATTAGTTGTTAAAACCAAACCTGATATTTTCACCTGATGGTTATAGAAATGGAAAAAGGATTTTGTCGTCAGCGTTAGAGGCATCCATCCATCTCCATCTGCTTAATGTTCATTGAGACGGAAATGCAAGACACATTACCATCGTGTCCAGCATGGATTTTGACGAACTCTAAGTGCTTGTATTGATTTGTTAAGTGCTGGAAAAATAATACAACACACACACACACATTTGTCTTTATATATCTTTCTTATTATTCATTTCTGAAGGTGTTATTTGCAGCCTCTGTCTATCAACATGCTTGCTATCACTTCTGTTTGTCGGCTGATACCATGTCATGTTGAACAAGTTTGATAGAGAATGGTGAATAGTGTGAAAAGTTTGCATCGTGATCATGGTGACCAGAATGATCACCATTATCAGACAATAGATTTGCATTATGTGCGTCAGTGGCTGCTCGGAGTTGCTATACAGACAGAGAACTAGCAGCTCATTCTAGGGCTGCCACGTTTGGTTTGAGATTCCAACATCCATGCGAATATTGGGGGAAAGTTCATTTTGTGAAGTGCAATGACCTGCTCGATTTATAAATATATAGTCTAGAAGCGCATCGGACCCTTTTAGGTAGTTTTTCTCCGGATCCAGCAGAAGATGTTTACTCACAGCTACGTTGTTTTGCAACGTAAATGGAGGACGCAAGCGGGCAAAGCCGTCCTGAGCAGACAGTCACGATACCATTTGAGAAGCAGCTTGAGGAAGTATTTTTTGGTTCAACAACGTAGACGACAAAGTACCGAACACAGCAGAGGCTGTTTGTCGTCTTTGAACCATTCGATCTGTGGCCTCAGCTGTTAGATTTCCAAGGAAGTGAGGTAGACGAGGAGGCGACGCAGACAAGCGGAGCAACGTCAAGTTTGCATCCTCGTCTAACTTGTGTTTGCTAGTGTCTTCAATATATATTCCATCAAATTGCGTCAATGTCAAATTAGTTCAAACTTGACTTTTAGAAAAAGCAACAGGCCTCTCTCATGCTGTTACCGTGTCAACCAAATCGTGGTAATTAAAAGATTGAAATGGGGAAACTAACCATCACAAATTGTACGACGGTGAAAACCGTTAACTGTTTCATTCCTGGAATGTAATGGTGTTAATTGTAAACACTCCAGGGATTTCAGACCTGGCATTTCAATTATGAAACTCTAATCAAGCTAAAACTGGTTTTAGCCAGAGGAGAAGTGGGGAGGAAGAGGAGGGAGGACAGACGGGTTGCAGACGGAGAGAGTAAATCACACAGAAAAACAAGGTTGATAAGGAAGTACAGCAGACAGAGGGGACAGAGGTGAGAGGGAAAGAGGTGGGAGAGGACAGAGGCACGAGTCTGTAATTAAGAATGCCCTTGCTTTCCGTAGAGTCCATTACCCTTGTTAGTCAGACTGGAGGTTTCTTTCCGGACTCAACAATCAATCAGTTTTATGTTGAAATCCTGACATTTTAGAAACACACCAGCTGCGATTTGGATCACAGTTCACATCATTAACACGGTTTTAAGAGCCGAGCGCTTTCTCTGATGGCTGCAGAAACGTTCACACATCGGAACGGGAGCAACGTCAAAAAGTACTTCACTGTACTGAGGTATCTAAATTACACACACTCACACAAATACATAATATAATCACATAAAAAACATTGCTAATGATACAGGCTCTGTCTCATTTGTTATTTACTGGCTGGTCAGATGGAGGAGCATCGACCGAAACCAAGAACCGAGCTTCTTTCAAAATGATTATCAATAGTGTGTGTGTGTGCGTGTGTGTGCGTGTGTGTGTGTGTGTGTGTGTGTGTGTGTGTGTGTGTGTTAGTGTGTGTGTGTTTGAGATTGGGAGACAGATAGAGACACCCACAGCGAGAGAATGACCAACATTTATTTTTAGCCTTCAAGCACCCAGTGAGTCATGTGATCCCCCCCTTCTTTCCCGCTGATCCCCCCCCCCCTCCTCTCCTTTCCTCTCGTTTCTCCATCTCTCTCCCTCTCTTTTTCTCTCCCTCCGTCCTCTCACATCAGAGTGAGGCGGAAAAGAGCCACGGTGACACAAACACAGGAACGAAAACGATAAGACGGGGAAGGACAGAATAATAATTATCTTTACTAATGAGAGAATACGCCACAGAAGGAGCGTGATATATATAAATATAAAGATAGGATGTGTGTATTGTATAACACTGAGGCGGACTGGCTTACATCCCCTCAACAGCTATCATCTCTGTTACCATGACACCTCCACATTACAGAAATAACAATGGCACACCCCAATCACCGCTCCAGAGGAGGGTCAGTTACGACTCAGGGAACCGGAATGATATCAAGCCAGGAACAATATTCAGGCCGTCTCTACACAAAATAGGAAAAATAAGAGCCTCTATTTTATTTTTTAACTGGGAGAAAGGACGACAAGCATCATTAGTCCAGTATAAAATTAGATTTCCATAAGTCTCTGTTTGGATTCCTTCCTACATTTAAACGCAGCCATATTTATTCACACTATGACACTCCCACAATGCAATGCAGCAGCCACACAGCGAGTCGAGCAGATGTTTTTTTTTCAAAATCATCTTTGTCGTAACATTGTAATGGTTTCAACACTGCAAATCTGCCCAACTATAAAGACAAGCTGAGAGGGTCACATCAACAGGCAACCAGGTTGCTACACACACACACACACACACATACACACACAAGGACACACATGTACAAATAAACATACAAGGACACTCGTGCACAATATCCTGGTCACATCCACAACAGTTGAGGGAGGACAAACACACAAGCACATGCCCACACACAAACACCCATACACACAAACAGATGAGGGAAGACGGACAGAAGCAAATACACACACGAACAAACACACACACACCCACACATCACATGAAAATGCAAAGTGACAAAAGATAGCAGACAGAGTTATAGTGACAGGACACTGAAGCATGCATGAATGGAGAGGAGCAATATTCAACTGCTGTGAGGGATACAGTGTGCACACACACACACACACACACACAAACACACACACACAAGTGTACACTTCCCGTTCCCTCTTTCTGTCTCTGATTATCTCTCTCTCCCTTTGCTTCCTCTCCTTTTCTTCCCCCCTCTCCCCACTGCTTCCTCTCGTTCACTGACTCATCTGCTGCTCCTAATGAAATGCTGCATAATCAGGATTGCAGATTGCAAAACTGTGTGACTGGTCCTATAGGCTAAGGGCACACATGTGTGCGTGCATAAACCAGACACACACACAGTGCCTTGCTTGATCTGCCAGCATTGCAACCACCAATCCTACTCTAAACCCCTTTCAATTATATATACTCTGACACACATGAACTTGCACAGGCAAGTATACGTGCACAGTGTTGGAGAGGGGGGAGGGGGGGGGGGGGTCATGATCCTGCCAGAGAGAAGGGAATCAGAGTTGCAATTCTAGGGCTTATCGTAGAAAGAGGGTAAGACCATATCTGACACGACAGCACGCCCGGTGTGTAAACCTCTACACACACAAACACACACACACACACACAGAGAGAGAGAGAGAGAGAGAGAGAGAGAGAGAGAGTGAGAGAGAGAAAGTGTTTTAAGGCTTTAGGGTACGGATTGGAGTTCAGCTCCAGGAATTTACTACAGTAAATGTATAATGTGTAAATGACTTCCTCTAAAGTCACAAATATGTACTCGCATTTGTGCGTATGCATGTGGGTGTGTTTGTGTGTGTGCAGACCCACGTGCATATGAGGGGAGATAACCCTTTGCAGTATTTTTGGAAAACCTATTCCAGCATTCAAATGGTGAGACACTGATCTGGCTGCCAAGGTATCTATTACCAACACTGCACTCAGCAAGCGCCAGGGTCATCATGGGTGGGAAGATTGACAGAAGTTGGGACCGGGCAAAGGAATGGTGGGGGACGAAAGAAAGTGAAAAGAAAAGACGTGGAGCATGAGAGGAGAAAAGAAAAGGGAGCGAATAGAAAGAGCGATGTAGGACGGAGGGGACGGATAGATGGGGACGCAAAAAAGACAATAAATATGAAAAGACAGAGAAAAATACAATAGGGAAGAAGAGGAAGTGGACAGAGCAGAGACATGTGTGAGGAAGTTTCATGATCGGGAAACAATGAAAATACAGCAGAGAAGGAGGCTCTATGGTAATACACCGAAACTGCAGTTCTATAATAAATCAGAAATTTATTATAGAACTGCATTAAACCATAGGCAATGGAGCAACATGTGTAAAGTAGCAGAAGGTAATTCGGATAAATTCTTTCAAATTAAATTCCAGTTGAGAAACTCAGCTCACATCTACACCAGCCTGACTCCTTGTGTGGCATGAGAGCAGTCATTGGTTGTGACAGGCAAGCAGGTGCTGACGAAACACGTCATTGGCTGAAGAGGAGGTGGCACAGCAAAGGCACAACGCACCATTGGTTCATAATCACAAATACGCTTTTGGCAATTCTTGGGTCACATGAGTGCTTGCAGATGCACATGAGCCACGTTGGTGTGTGTGTGTGTGTGTCTGTGTGTGTGTGTGTGTGGGGGGGTCCGGAGCCTGAAGCAACCAGGCCAGCGGCTACAATTACGGTGACGGATGTGAAAGAATTGGGTCGGCTTCGCAAGAGTTCTGCCCCCGGGACGACAAGACCAGCCAGAGCCCTGAATCAATACGGAACACATGCACACGCACACGGGCACACATACATTCACACCGAAACCAGAGGACAGATATGAATTACACAAAAAAGGGAACCTGTACTACACAGCACAAAAAAAGTGCAAGCAGGCAAACGGCTAAAGTCTTCACTTGACACACTTTTCACCTTTTCTACTGCGAACACAGAAAAATGAATCAAGCAAAATCCAGATGAGTCTCTGCCCCATGCATCTGTCTGATACACACACGCACGCACGCACACACACACACACAGTTTCAGAGATGACTTCAGGGGCAGTGATGTTCACAGCTCATCCACGCAAAACTGGGAACATGTTCTCCTCCTCATGTGTGTCCTTCTGCGTGTTGGTGCTGTGTGTGTCAGTGTGTGCATTGTATGTTTGCGTGTATGCATGTCGTATGTCTCTGTAAATGTGTACACGTGTCATTTTTATACACATTGTGTATTTCCTACCTCTGGCAGAAAGCTTCTTGGTGTTGATGATTTTGGCAGCAAACTCCTGTCCATTGGAGATCTTCACGCACCTCCTGACGATAGAGAACGCCCCCCTGAAATCCACACACACACACACACAGATGTGTATTCATGTTTTCAAGACAACAAACAGTAGGGCGTGAATCCAATGTGCAATCAGACAGGTGTTTCAAAACAGCGGCTCACAAAGGCAAGGCTTAACGCTTGTCCAGAGTAGGCCTAAGAAAAATGAATTGGATACTTTAGATTCTTTTAGTTTGCAATAATGGGAGCATGTGTCAAATCCCCATTACTTTGACATTCTCTGCAGAACATAGTGTGTATGGATATTTTCCCCAGCAGCTTCCAGCCTCATAAAATAGGGTTTTCAATCCTCGCATGTCAAAAACAACTAATTGCAAATGTAGATCAGCTCAAATTTGGTTTCACAGTCGCATTTTTACATAAATATACCTAAACACGTCGACCCAGTCGCAATGCAACTACTCACACGGACCCACTCACACAACAAACAACACCGGTACACATTGTCCTCATCGCCACAGGATACAACTAACACCGACAAAAACGCGCCCATGCACCAGCCCACTGCAGCCTCAGCCATGTGTTGTTCCGGTGTTCCAGGCACATGTATGAAGATTACAAAACTAGGTCAGCTATATTTGAAGGGAGGAGAAGAGCAGAGTGCTGCATCTCTCATCTCTGAATGCAGCTGTGGAGCGGCTCTGCTTCCTCAGCTGCGCTCACCTCTGCAGCCATGTAGTGCCACTTAACTATGCAGCCTCTGTCTGTGCACGTCTTTTTTCTCTCAAGTACAATCTCTTCCCGTCTCTCCGCAACTAATTCCTCCCCGGCTCCAGACAACATCAGAGATATCTCAAACACTCAGAGGCGCTTAAACAGAGGCACGTGACGGACACCTGAGAAAACTCATTACCTAAAATGAACCCAGTTCTTTTACTGACTTTACTGTGAAGATGAGTTTTTTTGTTGTTTGGATATTTCAAGCCTCGTGCCAATGTAATCGCCAGCTACTGCTCAGGGTATAGTGATGTGTACCATGACCGTGTTATCTAACGTTCTTTGGAGCGAGCAGCTTGCCACTAAAGCTTACCTCTAATTTATAGGGGATTTGGTGAAGGAAATGATCATAGCATAACATGTTACATAAGGATTTCACTATCCTGCAGAGTTGGGCATTAATCATAGTCATCATACTTAATCATAGAGGCTGACCCTTTGTCAGTTAGCATGAGCCTTCCAAGAAACACACGGTCTCTGCATTTATATGGGCTGCTGTGAAAAATTTGATTTAACAGAATAAACAAAGCAGTAAAGATATGTATCTATTTTCACATTTTACACAAAAAATATGTTTTTTTCTTAATTTGGATGTGTTTTTATATATTAATAGTTATCTATGAGGAAGTTTATAATTAAACTGTGTATTATTAATCCTCAACTACATATCTATGTCATAAGGGCATATATATATATTTTTCTGACCGAAATGTTTACACTCCAAAATTGGCATCGACCCTCACAAATCTATATCAGTCTGATGAATACATACAAATATTTGTATGTGGAGAAGATATTAATGCAAAAGGTAATTTAAGCTCACAAACTGGTATGGGACTGAATGTTATCTATTTGTTTTTAAATGACGCAGCGGTCACATTTTTATTTATAAACTAAATGTTTAATTTTGATACATGTTTCATCCAGTCATTAAAACTTCTATTTTGCAAATCATGTTTCAACTAATATTGTACTTTCAGCACAATATTAAAACCTGTCCGGATAAGGAATGTGTTATATTGGTGAAATACTACATTTACTTTTAAGCTGCAACCATTTAAGAGTTTATATTTTCATCAAACTGCTTTTAAACTACATAACCTCTCAACAATGATGTACTCTGACTGAAGACTATAAGAACAAAAATATAGAGAAAGCAAAAGGTGCCTTGTTGGAGATATGTATACAACCAAATACCATATAGAACGCAGTTGATATTCAGAAATGTAAAGAATTGATGGGGCTGAATCTGAATCTATCGGAATATCTATATTTGATATCACTTGAAACATGTTATTTTCCTTTCATCAGTGCCGGCTCATCTTCTGGGTGTCGGCATGGAGGAACTGGTGCTGCACACAGTGAGGGGACCAGGTGAGTGAAACAGGTAGTATAGAAGCATTACGGCTGCATTATTAATGACAGATGGTGTTAGATGAACACAGGATAGGATCATAAAAGGGGGGGAAGGGGGCTGGGGCGGTGGACGAGATTTCCTCTCACTCAAAAACAGTGCTTGCATCAGAGGGGGTTGATGGGAGATCAGTTCCTCCAGTTAGAACGATTGATGGGAGTACACTGCTCTCTCTGCTTAGCCCTCAAATAAACCTTAACCACACTATCAGATACAATGCTCCTTCGTGAGCACACACTCACATAAGTGGACCTTTCTCTCTCTCTCTCCTCTCTCCCTCAGGGGTGAGGAATTCCCTGCCTGTGTCTGATAATTGACCGCAACTGGATGATTGGCCGGGGAATGTGTCATCGCCGACTGATGCCTGCATGCTGTCGCATTACAGAGTGTGTATTTCTGTCACTCAGAGGGGAGGAGGGGGATTTGGGGAAGGGGTGGTGGGGATGGTAGAGAGGGAGCCAGAGCGACAGAGAGAGGAGGTGGGTCCACCAAATCTCACCATTTCACACACACACACACACACACACACACACACACACACACACACACCGATGCATTTCACCCCCTGGAGCTCCTCTCTCTCCTGTGGCACCCAAAGGCCAGAAATGCATCGGCGGCTGCACAGGACGCGTGCAGGCGAGCGACTCTTCCTTCGACGTCTTCCTTTGCAACCACACAGACGTGAGCAGGGCTTGGTATGTGGCATTAAAGCAGATCATGTGTCATTGCACATGACTGCGGGACATTTGATATTTAAAACACCCCGCATCCGAGCCCGCATGGCCACACTGTCCCCGCACAGACACACACAGAGCCCGGAATCCGCGTCCTTAAGCCACGGCGGCCTATTACATAACAGGCTGACATTTCATACAGGATGATGGTGGTGATGATGATGATCGTGGTGATGATGCCAGATGATGATGATGATGAGGATAGTGTGAGAGAGAAAAAAGCACAAACATGCTTCCTTACTTCCCCAGCTCCTCGAACAGCTGATATTCATCGGTAAACCTCGTGCAGATCGTTAACGCCATCCTGACGGAGATGCCAGCAGCGAGGAGGAGACGAAGCGGTTCAAGGTGCACTCACAAACCGTGTCCACCGCACACACACGCGCACACGCACACGTACAATCGTCAACCCTCTTCTTCTTCTTCTTCTTCTTCTTCTTCTTCTTCTGGTTCACATGCAGCAGCCTGACAGGGCTCGTGGACGCAGCATTTTGTGTGTATCGTGTGTATGTGGTGCGAGTCCGTTCAGCGCTGTGTGTGTTTCCTCTCTGCGAGCACCAGCCACCGCACTACCGCACCTACCCCCCACTGTGCCCACAGTCCCGCCCCCTTTGCCTGCATCTTCAACATGGCCAATAATAATAATAATAATAATAATAACGGTAACAACAGCGATACAAATAACATTTATGATTATGATTATTGTTGCTGTTGTCAAATATAAGAACAACAATAATGACAATAATAATTATAACCATCTTAATCGTACGTTTATTGTTGTGCACAATAGCACTACCATACCATTATATGCAGTTTAATGTACTTTATGAATAATTAATATTCTGTGAAGAAAGGTATTTCGAAAAATAATATATGTATATATATATATATATATATATATATATATACATAATTCCAGTATGTGTGCCTATGCATGCAATGCATTTGTGGTATAACTTTATTATATAGTATATTACTGAAGTAATAATAATGTAAATTTACAGTATATATAGTGAACTATTGTTTATTTAATAATTACATTTACCAGAAACACAGAAAAAGGCTCAGGAGCTGGGGCTAAAAAAGCTGATTAATTATTCATATGAATTAGTTATTGATCATTAAAGGCTGAAGCAGAACTAACTATGCCACCAATCAGCTTAACTTGATTTCTTAGCTGTGAAGCAACACATTTGTAGTTAAGTAAAGTAAAGTAAGGTATGGTAAGGTAAGGTAAGTTCAGGCCAGGTAAGAAGGTAAGCTAAGGTAAGTAAGGTAATTTAAGGTAAGGAAGGTAAGGAAAGGTAGCATAACATAAGGTAAAGTCCAGTCAAGCTGGTATTTTGTTGTCATTCAGGACTTCTAAATAGGAATATATGACTTCTCTAATCATGAGTTGAATTAACTCATTGCTGAGAGCTCACTCAATTTATTCAAGTTTGATGCATTCTAGAGTTGAAACTCCTCAGAGATCCTTCTTTTTGTGGTTTGAAGCAAACAGAAATGATGCAAACCTGCTGTGCCTGTAAACTTGTTATTTAGCTCAATGGAATCTGAAAGTAAAGTAAATGTAAAGAAAAGTAAATGTTCTTAATTTCGTAGAATTGTAAAAGGAGGAAATTGGAACCTTCGCGTGTCGAACAGTGAACTCATGATCTGTCTTCCTTGTGTGGTTGCTATAGTCTGCGGTCACACTCAGACAATTTCTTTCATAAGTTGAAACAGAAAATATTTATCTCAGGAAATTGCACTTGGATTGCCTTGTGTAATGTATTGCTGCCTTGAATTTGTATGAAAACCTGAGTAACAGTTGCCTCTTCCTGGACTGCCACCATTTAGTCCCTTTCAAACCAGATTATTATTGGAATTTGGAAGTTACAAAATTGTCTCCCAACATTCATTGTCATGTTGAAACTTCTTAAAGCTGGTTAAATCCAGGTTGCTATGTGTTTTCAGGGATTTGATGTGGCAAATTTCACCAGTTACTGACATCTGGGATGTATTTAAAAAGTCATGAAGTTTGACATCTGGTCCAGTTTCTACCAACACTTCGAGGTTAACATGAGCAGCCTCTCACAGTCTCTTTGTATTAAGAGATGCAGCGGTGTCTTCACCTGCAGCTTCAAGTTTGTCTAATCAAACAATACTACAATTCATTAAACTTGACAATGTCAATAAAGAGTGTCTCAGTTGGTGTTGAGTTGTTTCGAGCTAAAATATCAAGTTAAAGAATCGTTTTCATTTCAGAAATGTGTCACTTTTTCTGATTCCAAATGTATTCATTTACACATCTCTTCTGTATTTGTCATTCATTCGCAGCCGCGTCACATTTCAAATGCAGTTCGGTGAATACAACAGCAGGTGAACATATCAGCATTCAAAGTTATAATGAATACAACACTGTTCTGTTTATATTATGATGCTCAGCACTGATTCTGATTAAGATAGCGTTACAACTCTGTTGTGGCATCACACATGAAATATCTCTTCTTCTTGACCAAGTTATGAGATCATATTTGTTTTTGTGGGTTTCCACATCTTTAAATAGTCTTTTAGATAGGTTCTGTCAACTCACTTCACTTACATTTCAAAGCTGAGTCAACTTAAAATAATTTACAATATTTAATTTGTGTGAGAATCGATTCATGGTTTGTCCCTGTGGGAGCTTCATGTAGTGTGGCTCTGTAATGTTGACAGTGATGGACCGGTCTGGGTGAGGACCAGAGGAAGTGGAAATCTGTCCATCTAGGATACAATCCAGCTTCCAAATTCTTCACTTGTGAAGAGGGTTTATTGATAGAATATTAGATTATTAGATTATTAGATATGATTGTTTTATAAAACAGTATTCATTGTATTATAAGTGAAAAGTTGTTTTCCAATGCAGTGTAATAGTTTAGAATAGATCATATTTTCCTATGATCAGATAAAGCCTTGGAGAATGTTTTTCTTTCAGTTTGCTTTCTTATTTACAGTGCATTTCACCCCTTAATTATAAGAAAAAGACGATGTGTGTGATGACATGTGGCACAAATAGCTGCATAATAATCATACAGGTTATTTGAGTAAAAACAAAGCAATTCCATTCAATTTCTAGTAACACTTTTATTTAAATATAAGATAACAGTCAAGCATATAGATATTTGTTTTTTAAATATATCAATAAATATGCAAAATACATAAATGAGAGACAAAAAAATGATAATCGACTTTTGCAGATGAAATGAGAAACAAATTGCTTCATAAATTATATAAGTTCCCTTCAAACAAGCACAGGCTTGTTAATAAATAGCGTGTTTGATACAAACATAACTTTGTCGGATAAAATCAGTCCATTTCAACAGGCGATCAGGACATTGAGCAGTCCCCCAGTAAATTTACTTTTATCATCCGATCAAACTAAGACATTGGGGTCGTGTTCAGTTGTCTTCAAACAGCTCCGACCCATGACCCATCACTCTCCATCTGCTCAGCGTTTTCTGCTGCAGGGGAAAAGAAACAGAGAGAGATGATTATTATTTCTTAGTGATTTCAGAAGTGGAGACTTTGACACTTTCTGTCAAGTTATCATTAAACCATGATATAGAAAAGTGGCCTTTTACAGCATGAACAAACTGTACTCACTTTGACATAATCTTCTTGATCACTTTCTTCACCCAGGGAGCCTCGGGGTTAAGGCACACCTCCTCTCTGGTTGTCTTCAGAGTGGCACTGCAAAACCAAACAAGTGATTCAGTTAGAATGAGTCAACTCGTGGCAAAAGCAAATGACAATAACCGACATCATCGCATCATATCTAGAAGGAATGCAGGCTTTGAAATAAGGTCTTACATGATCTCAGTTTCTCCACAGTGAGAGTTGCTAGCGATAATTTCCACCTTCTCAATGAGGCGGCCGATGGGTTTGCTCTCTGTCTTGATGCACTGGCAGTGCTTCTCTGGTCCCAGGCTTCTCCGGCTTCTCAGGCTCATCCCTGTCAGGAGGAAGGAGTCACATAGGGTCACTAAATGCAGCAGTGTTTGCTGGTCTACCTTTTAAATGCATTGAGAAAAAGAGGGCAAGAAAGTTAATGAATAACAAAATAGTCTTACCTTCACTGATGGCCAGAGAGGCCAGGAACACCATTACAGCAACGACGATGACTCTGCTGCTCATCATGTTTGCAGTGAGTATGATTTTGTTTGAGTATTAAAATATAAAAAAATGTCCTTCAGAAAGCTCTCGAACGAAGAGGGCAGTGCAATAACAAGTTGAAAAGTGAAGAGGTTTTGTTCAGCTTTTGCTTCAGTTCAGTTCCTTTACTCCTCTACTTTTCCTTTGCTGCTTTCAGTTCAGCTGCTTCCTTGCTGTGCTGTTTGAATCTAGTGCTGAGGAGCACACCTTATATAGCCGACTTTGGGAAATGAGTCATTTCCAAGCCTTCAGCAGGTTGCGCAAGCTGGGATTGTTGATAGGGGAATTTACACCGCATGATATGAGCTCACGGGTGACTTGATGTTAATGCAGATTTATCATTTAAAAAAAAGGATAAAAAGACTGTGACTAAAAATCTGTAATACTGACGGACATGAGAAGAATGCTTGGGAGAAATACCATTAACATTGCTTTTTAATGGACATTGCACCATACTGACACCGAGAATTACAGATTGAACAACTGGCATCTGATCCACAGGTGTCATGTAGCTCAACGGACAATAAGTCACAATCTGTGAGTGAATGGCTCGACAATCAAGGTTTTGTCACCTGAAATTTCACTTTCATGAAGGTGTATAATCTCTCACATGCTCACAAAAGCTCATTTTTTTAAAGACAATATGAATTTCTGAATACTGCCCTGTGTGCATTGCCACATATGTATTGCTGTATAAATTCAATAATGTCAGTGATTGATGTAAATGTACAGAAGACTCACTTCTGTTTTATGTGCACAAACACGTTTCGAAGGCCTTGTAAAAACATTCTTTAGGTATTTTCGGAAGAGACGGAGAGAAAGCTGGTATCTGATGTGAGAGAACTCCTGTCCAAACAAGCCTACAATCTACTTACAGTAAATGAACACCGAATATAATATCTTCCCTAAACTCAGGTATCTGCAATTGGCATTTCTCAAAAGAACAGGCTGTCACACACTCACACAAAAGGCGACACACAAGCCTATCTCTAACTCCATTCTTGCAGGTGTTGGTGGTAAAATATTGCTACAAACTGTGATTCCATATTTGTCTGCTAATCAGAGCCAGATTGATTTTGATATGCTCTTTATAAATGTAACCATAAAGCTGTTTTCGAACATGTTTTGCGGAGGATCTCCACTTTCTCTGCAGTTTGCCTTATTCACAATGCTGCGGCGGGTTTTCTGCTCAGGCACATTCATAACCGCAACAAATCCTCCACAGGATTCCCATGAGTGGTGATGCAGCAGACAGGGGCAGAATGTAAACTGTTAATTTGGCTGCGGTGATCACGTGTCCTTGCCTATCACCACTTTCTGCTGACTTAAATACTCGGGAGCCAGGCAGTAAAATTCTGCAGAAACTCCGGAGCTTCTCACTCGGATATTTGCGTTCACAAATTTAAAAACCTCCAGTGAACCTGCGGAGGATCTCCAGAGTTCGGGTGCATGTCTGGAAGCAGCTCATGAGTCACAGAGACACTGGCTGTTTGTTGCGGCGTTGTACCTTATCATGTTACCATACAGAAACATACAGGGAGCAATTGTGTATGGTAAATGACGAATTGAGTTTCACCTCTGAACGGAAGCATATCCTTAAACCCCTACATCAGATAAGAAAAAGTCCGCAAGGGGAAATGTTGACATCAGTGCCTCATAGATTATCACTTAATTATTTCAAAGGCAATATGACAGTCATCAAATAGGTCATGCAGTGCTACAGCTCATCTGTTTCGAATCCCACGTAGGAGATGTGCCAGAAGACTTCCGCTGCCGAGCTGACACAATCTCAACAGGCTCCGACACGCATCCGACTGCAGCGGTCACGTCACGTCAGCAACACTCACAAGCTAGAGGGAAGTATGGGGTAACTCCATCACCAGGGGGGCAACTTCGTGGTTTTGACAGATTGTTTCTTCAGTCCCAGCATAATTTCAGCAAGTGGTGATTCAGAGGTTATAGACAGGTGACACAATTATGTCCGTTAAGTGGATAATAATATTCTATTCTATTATTTTAGTTCTAGCAACTTATTCTAGAACTTCTATACTTATTATGATTCCTGTTCAAGACAGGAATCATAATGAATCGCAGATAGACTGGAGGTTATGACCAAATATGTGTCTATAATTATATGTCCCATATACATACATATGTCCTAGTGGTCATCTCTGATAAGACTGAAAGAATGAAAAATTTGGTCCAAAAGAGGATGTGATCAACCACAGTGGAAAGTTTTTAACTTAATGTTTGTTCCTTTTGAGAATAGGCTCATGTATCAGGTGAGATTAATGGAGATGCACATGATATACCGCATGTGACCAGAATAAATCAGGGAACATATGATCAATTCTAACCATTGGTTTTCCCCCAGATTTACCCTGTGGTGATGTGGCAGAGTGGTAATGTATTATTAATAACAATACAAATTTCAGCATGAGTTTTCAAATAAACAATATACTGAGAAATGCATTGATGGCATTTTTATTTACCTACAAAAAGTGCTGGTAAATCAAGAACACTTTAATTATTGTAACAGATGTCTAACATCACAATTTGAAGAACGATTTCACACACGCAAAAGAGGAATTAGGTATCATTTTCTTGTGCAATCTTGATGTCTTTTCGAGGTTCGAATATTCCGGAACTTCCTCTTGACCCGAGCTAAAACTTTCATTGTTGCAGAGAAGAGAAATAACATGTATGTCAAACCCAACACTCAAATCTCAAATGCAATTAAGGCAAATATTTCATTGCTTGTCCCTATAACTATTAACATAGGCTTCACTGTAAGGTTCTCCAAATGGGTTTGGTTTTTTGGTTTTAATTGATAGACAGCTAAGAATGACCAGTGACTGTGACAAAACAGGGGCCTTTCAATTTGTGTTAACTCAGTATTTCGGCCCCATAACAATGCATAGTGCAGTAAGGTACTGCATAGCATTCCATAGCATAGCATCTGGTATATATACTTTTGTATATATATATATATATATATATATATATATATATATATATATATGTAGATATTTATATATATTGTATTGTGTGGTATAATAAGTCTACTTTAGATTTACAGATAGGCTACTCAGTATTGAAAGGCCTACTAATAGGGAACACTCACTATCACTGCCATATCCAAACAGTGTGATTTACAAACCAACCACAGGCCAATGCTCACAAAGCATTGCTCAATGATACTTCAACACAAAAGACTGAGATGAAAACAGGAGCTGGGAAAATCAGGACTGAATCATGGATTTGTCATCACCCTGTTACTTTCCTTCCTTGTGCTGAACTGCTAAGCTGAGAGGAATGCTTGAGCATGGGTTGTGTTGCTTTAGTATAAGCATGATCCACAATAGCAAACACTGAGTTTTGCATATAAACAACATCAGGATGTGACCATTTAACAAACAGGACCCTCAAATGCATTCGGCCTTCTGGGACTTCAGGATATCTGAGGGAGTTTTGGGACTTACAAACAGATGACCAACCCAGGGGTCGGAGACAGACAGCTTTTTTCCTACTTCACACTTTAAGTGAGGGTATCTGTCTGTGGCTGGGTGGCCCTGCAGGAGTTTACATTCCATGTGTGTGCAAAACTGTGACGTTGAAGCTCATGCCGGGAATAGCTAACCTGTTTGCCGCAACCTAACCCCATACTACAGTGTCAGATATGCAGACCTTAAACCTATTACTTCCGCTTGAGTATAATGTATTCTCCCCTGTCCTTCTATTTTTGTATTTGTTTGTTTGTAAGCAAGATTACACACAAAAAAACAGATTTCTACCTAAATGATTGACTTTCATTGTAAATAGAGTATTTTCCCCTGGAATCTGGGTCTGGATCTGGATCTTGACAGAGCAAATTAACAAAACGAATATGAACAATATTCTTGAGAAGGGGCAGTGTTCCGTATTAATGGAGTTGTATCACAATGTTTAAGGTATCTATACAAAGGAAAGGGTCTGTTGGAGATGAAGGGAGCAGCAATACAAATTGTAATGACAGCAGTACTACCAGGAATAATAGTACATGTTGGAAGGCATATTATTTATTTATTTAATCTTCATTTAATCAGGCAGTAGTGGTGTATAAACTTGAAAGCCATACTTGAGTAAAAGTACAGATATCTTACCTGAAAGTGACTCTGGTAAAATGTTATGTCACCCGTAAGAAAATGACTTGAGTAAGTCAAAGTAGCTCATATTAAATGTACTTAAGTTTCAAAAGTATCTGGTGTTGAATTGTACTTAAGTATCAAACATAAAAGTAAAGGTACCAAACATAAAAATGCAGAGTGCTTTTTATAGTAGGCCTATACAGACACAAAACAACTCACATTTATTCTCTTCAGGCTTTAATCCTACTGCCTGAAAATTATAACACAAATATACATATAATGTATAATTTAAAAAGTTTGAACCCCAGGTACTGAGGTTCAAATAGTAATGGACTAGTGCATCTGAACTTCTAGGGACAACAAAGAACCAACAAAGCAGAGTAAACAAGTGCCTCTTGTGTCTGCCTAAGAACACTTACAAATTGTTAACTGTAAATATCACTAAACATGGACCTTTCACTTTCTAATCAGTAGCAGAAATGATACACAATGCCCATTATGATAACTCAGCAAAAGGGAACAAGTTCTAGTCACACAAAATAGGATAGTTCCTCTTTTGTTAAGAACCTGCACAGTGCTAGTGCAGAGAAGAAGAAATCACTGGACACTGGTTTTGCTGCCAAATCTCGAACCGAGCTCCTGCAAGAGCACCTGGATAATTCTAAAGGGAATAGATCGATGAGGAATGTGCTCGCTTTGATTAAGTCCCTGCCCTGCAGAAATCACTCCTCCCCATTGGATGGCTAAGTGAGGTCCTCGGATCGGCCCTGCCAGAGCTGTTCACGCCCCTGGCGGTGCGCCGAGAAGACGATCAAACTTGAATATCGAGAGGAAGTAGAACACGTTACAGAGTTTCTGAAGGTGAACCTGAGGAGGGATAATTACCGCTACAGCCTGATCGACCCCGGTCAACAAAGGCAACCATACCAACCTCAGGACGCTTAGGGTCTCGCGTGTAAATACACTTACACAGGAGAGATTTCCTAATTCCATGGTAGTTCTCTGCTACTCATCAAAGTTGCATCACTGCTGTGTCAGCTTTAATTTAAGACAGATTTTTGCACAAAAATTGGGCAACTGCCTTCCATGGGATCACAAGATCAGTTCTTCATCAGCAAGTTTAGTGTTGATGTTCCAAAAAAAACTCCAGAGTTCAGGGAGTGACATGAGAAAGGAGGAGAAGGGTTTAAAAAGCAGACCTCCTTCCCAGTTAATGACCGTGTTGCGAGAGGCTCAGCTGAGTGCGACTGACGGACACTGCAAAGATCAGATTGTAATCTCAGACTCCAGCTTCAGAGCAGATATGTCTTTCTTTACCACTGTGGCACTCGTGGTTTTTCTGGCTATTGCTGAGGGTGAGTAATCTGTCAACCAAAGAAGATGGGTTTCTTGCAAGGCTACATGTGATGCCTTACTTTACTTCTTGCTGCTGCACCTTTTTGCTGCACACCTGAATTTTTGTGACATGCATCCAGAAATCAATGTGTTTCTCTGACCTCTCACCACCTCAGGTACCAGTCAGGGGGATCCAGGAGCGCCTCCGCAATGTCAGTGCATCAAGACGGAGAGTAAGCCCATCGGACGTCATATAGAAAGGGTGGAGGTGATCCCTGCCAGCCTTCACTGCTCAGAAACTGAGATTATGTAAGCACCAGGATCTAAAGTTTGCATTTTGCCGGCACAGCAGACGTCTGAGGTGATTACCTGTGTCTGTATTGTTTTACTGTAATATTACCTCATCCTCTTATCTGGTCCTGCAGTGCCACTCTTACAAGCAATGGGAGAAAGGTCTGTCTGGACCCTAAAGCTCTGTGGGTCCAAAGAGTGCTCCAGAGAGTTTTGGAGTAAGTGTAGCTTCCCCCCATTTTCACTGAATGTTTGAAAAGATTAGCGCAAGACTCAGGCTTGCACGCCTCTCTATTCGAAGGGCATTTCCTCACCTTTGTGTTGATTGAAAGACTCAAAAGATTCACTGTGCTTTCATACTAAATTACAGATCAGGGAAAGATATGAAAGCTTGCAGAAGAAGTTTCCCATCACTACCCATAAAACTCTGCAGGAATGCAGCTGGTTAATGTTAATGACTTATGAATGAACTGGCTAAAGACCAGGGGTGAGGCAAGCGTTGAAAACTAGAGACGGCAGCTAAACCTTTCACCTAACATGCATGAAACAGTGGGAAAACTGGAGATTTTTTTCACGCAAATTCAAGTTACAATCTCATTCCGTTTCAAGTCATGCATTTATTTTCAAACATTAATAAACTTTTTGATTTATTGTGATCAAAACAGGATGTGAATAGTGCTCCAGCTGTCATATTGTTATATATTCAGTGTGTGTGTGTGTGTGTAAGTTAGATATCCTGCCCTATAACACATGTTGTTTTTCTCTCTTCAGATCCACACCTTGAAGGATAACGGACCGGGACACGTCTTCGCAGGAAGGATTCACGTGACAGCAGTTGTGTCTTAAAAATTGTCAACACAACAACGAGTACGGACACAAACAAGGCTTTATTCTGAAGAGTGTCACACTTTCAATAAACTGTTTTTAAAGCAATTAAAATACCTGTGTGATGGAAATTTGACCTGGTGAGACTTCTGAAATAAAGAGATTTGAGAATAATAATCTTTTAAGTATACTTTATTCCTTTCAAGGAAGGTCAGTCAATCATGCAGCATACAAAGAGCATTCTGCCGGGGGACGACAAAGAAACAGTTGCAGGCGTGTGCTTTTTATGCAGATGCAGTGAAGAGATGTCCGTGTGCAAAGAGTGGAACTGTGTGTGTGTGTGTGTGTGTGTGTGTGTGTGTGTGTGTGTGTGTGTGTGTGTGTGTGTGTGTGAGTGTGTTGTGTGTGTGCATGTGTGTGTGTGGCGTCAATATGTGTGTGAACGGAGTGAATAGCAAAATCCCACGAGATAGGACTAGACACAGGCTGAAGGTCTCCTTGAGGTCTTGGTGGGGGGAGACGAGCACAGTCTCAGATTTTTGGATCTGATGTCATCTTGGCAGTTACAGAAGCAGAAATAGTATGCATAAGTAGAGATAATATACAGTATAGTGCCGTATACTGGTATAATTATTCATACACTCCTTCCTTTTGATTATACATTGATCACAAAAATAAATAGGAAACACCATAATAAACGGCAGACCCAGAAGTTCACAATGTTTCAATCTAGGACATCATTAACATGGTGATAAAAAAGAAATTGCTGCTTTTGTGAAAGAAACCCAATTTTCGTGAGTAAAGAGCAAGCATGGGAGGAAATCAATTTACACAAAATCATTTTCAAAATGACATTCCAACCAGTATTGTTCAATTCCGCTCTATTTGTATAGCACCAAATATCCAAGACAGTGTTGGGACTCTCTTCTCATATCTGTGTTGTCTAGGGAATGTAACCTTTGACCTTGGCGCTGCTCTCTCACTCCCTGAACATGACAGACAGCTGCACTACATCTCGTGGAGAGGAGACAGTGTCTTCGGAAAGAATTGAATAAACGTACTCGATTTGATAACTTCAATCAAAATCAAAAACTTAAAGAAATGAACCATCATCACAATACACATCTTGTAGAGACTTCAACCCATGTGCATTATGCAGGCAGAGGGTCATCACAACCACGGAGAGGTTAGTAGCACATACACATGGCGATATTGATTCAGTCACAGTAGGATCATCAGTCCATCTTACACTAATTATCAACCACATCCTTTTTCTTATACACAACGCAACATTCCTATGAGAATGGGATCCTCATACACTTTACACAGATTTATAAAACCATTGACTATACTTGATCAATGTTCTGGCTTTTTTCTCTGTTTATACAATGAAACCAAATCACCAAAATAAGCCAGAGACCAAATAAACACAGAGGTTTAGAATCATATGTTCCTCCTGTGGAGGAAAATTCCACTGACCAGTGTCTAAGGTAGTGGAAATCCCCCGACTAGGTTTCTCACTGCTGTGATACTGTTTACCTGACAGGATGGAACTCTTATTTGGTGAGGGTTTTCTTCCAACTGGTACCGCGGACAGACACAGCAGATAAGACAGATAATGATCTCATGTCTTACATGTCTTCTTTCTTTTCATATTAGGTCTTATGCAACGCCTCTTTGTATAAGTTCTGGGTTTTGTGAATTTGCGGCCAGTTCCATTTTGATATATTTAATTTCAATCTTTCAACATTATATACAAAATTTACTTTGTCAGCAAAAATGTCAGCAAATATAATTTTTAAGGGTGAAAATCTCCAGTAAAATGTTTAAGCAATCTTCATCTTCCAATTCTAAAAATAAAAATTACAAAGAATTGGGGACTGACAGCTTTTCTCCTACTTCCCCCTTTGAGTTAACATTCCTCGTATGTGTGTAAAACTGTGATGTTGAAGCTCATGCTGGGACAAGCTCACCTGCTTGTCTCTGCCTAACCCCATACTACAGCGTCAGATATGCAGACTATTAAACGTATTACTTCCGCTGAGAATTATGTTTTCTTCCCTGTCCTTCTATTTTTGAATTGTTCGTAAGCAAGATTACACACAAAACAACAGATTTTTAACCAAACTTGCTTCAAGGAATCTGGTTAATTAATGGTTTTGTATTATATAGCGCTTTTCTAGTCTTGATGACCACTCAAATCACTTTACAGTACAGTTTCATATTCACCCATTCATCCATACAGCATATCTATTAGCAGCACTTTGTTGTTCCATGAGGGGCATTTCGGGGTTCAGCGTCTTGCCCAAGGACACTGGGGACTGGGGATCGACCTGCCGACCTTCAGTTTGGAAGACCACCGCGCTACCCCTCAGCCACAGCCCCTGGGTCTGTGTCTGGATCCTGACAGACCAAATTAACAAAACGAATATGAAAAACATTCTTGAGAGGGGACACTGTTCAGAATAAATCGAGTTGTATCACAATGTTTAAAGTATCTATACCAAGGAAAAGGTCTGACAGAGATGAAGGGAGGAGCAATAACAATTGTAATGATAGCAGTACTACCAGGAATACTAGTACATGTTGGTAGGCATATTATGTTTTTATTCAATCTTCATTTAATCTGGCAGTCACATTGAGATCAAGATCTCTTCTCCACGAGAAGCCTGAGAACATGAAGCATTCATAATCAGCAACATACAATTAAACATAAGAAACAGCATAACAACACAATCAAAGAAGTGATTTCCTGATTCCATGGCAATTCTCTGCTATTTGGTCAAAGGTGCATCACTGCTGTGTCAGCTTTCATTAGAAACAGATTTTTACCAACGAATCGGGGTACTGCCTTCCCTGGGATCACAAGATCAGTTCTTCACCAGCAAGTTTAGCTATGATGTATAAAAAAAAAAAGTTCAGGGAGGGACATGGCAAAGGAGGAGAAAGGTTTAAAAAGCAGACCTCCTTGCCAGTTGATGACAGTGTTGCGAGAGGCTCAGTTGAGTGCGACTGACGAACACTGCAAAGATCAGATTGTAATCTCAGACTCCAGCTTCAGAGCAGATATGTCTTTCTTTACCACTGTGGCACTCCTGGTTATTCTGGCTATTGCTGTGGGTGAGTAATCTGTCAACCAAAGAAGATGAGTTTCTTGCAAGGCTACATGTGATGCCTTACTTTCCTTTTTGCTGCATAGCTGAATTTTTGTGAGATGCATCCAGAAATCAATGTGTTTCTCTGTCCTCTCACCACCTCAGGTACCACTCAGGGATATCCAGGAGTGACTCTGCGATGTCAGTGCATCAAGAAGGAGCGTAAGGCCATCGGACGTCATATAGAAAGGGTGGAGGTGATCCCTGCCAGCTCTCACTGCTCAGAAACTGAGATTATGTAAGCACCGGGATCTAAAGTTTGCATCTTTCCTGCACAGCAGACGTCTGAGCTGATTACCTGTGTCTGTATGGTTTAGCTGTAATATTACCTCATTCTCTTATTTGGTCCTGCAGTGCCACTCTTAAAAACAATGGGAGAAAGGTCTGTCTGGACCCTAAAGTTATACGGGTCCAAAGAGTGCGCCAGGAATTGTTGAGGTAAGTTTAGCTTCCCTCCATTTTCACTGAATGTTTGAAAAGATTAGCACAAGAATCAGGCTTTATTTGAACTCCTCAGGGTAAACAAGTGCGTGCACGCCTTTCTATCGCAGGGCATTTCCTCACCTTTGAGTTGATTGAAAGACTATCTGGTTATTTTATGGCAGTGGCAGAAGAAGTTTCTCATCACTACCCATAAAACTCTCCAGGAATACAGCTGGTTAATGTTAATGACTGATGACTGACCTGACTTAAGACGAGGGGTGGAGCAATAATAAACTCTTGATTTGTTGTGATCAAACAGGATATGTTAGATAGCCTGCCCATAACACGTGTTGTTTTTCTCTCCTCAGACACACAGCTTGAAGAGTAACGGACCGGGACACGTTAACGTTTACACTGAAGCTTTAAGTGGACACATAAAGCACGAAGAGCTTGTTCTTTATCGCAGGAAGGATTCACGTGCCAGCGGTTGTGCCTATAAATCATCAACACAACAACGAGTGCGGACACAAACAAGGCTTCATACTGAAGAGCATCACACTTTCAAAGAGCTGTTTATAAAAGTAATAACAATATTTGTATTTTCGCTTTGTATCTTTTATTTTTTGTATGAATCAGTCAATGTAAGGAATTGGTTTAAAATAATATATAAATATATTAATAAAATATGTTCCTTATTCTTTAGTGCTTAACATCATGGGGAAATAGATAAATGGAACATGAAAGTTATACTTGAAGGCTGTACAACGTTTTTACAGACTGAATTCTTTGTTTGAATTTATACCACAACCCTAACGTTATTATGCTGTCTTGGACAAGGTGGTTGTTTCTAGGGTCATGTAAAAATCACAACTTAGATTTTGAGGTTAGATCCACTGAGGTCAGAGAAGATCTGTGTATTTTGTCTCTTTATTTAAATAAAGCATTTTTACAAAAAAAGGTTTTCTGCTTGAGCGCTGTGTCCCACTATGTCTTGGATCATGGATACACAACATTGCATACCTGCAGAGTCACTTTGAATTCTCAGTGGACGGACACTGCCACCTCTTGGAAAGAAAAGTGCACATCATCAGGGCT
The DNA here is from genome assembly GCF_949316205.1 of Platichthys flesus. Lineage (NCBI taxonomy): Eukaryota > Metazoa > Chordata > Actinopteri > Pleuronectiformes > Pleuronectidae > Platichthys > Platichthys flesus. The sequence goes on from NC_084949.1 coordinate 16,203,244, forward strand.
ATATCCAGTTCTGGTGGTTGTTAAATGCCCACATTCATTATCTGCTGACAATACTGAAATGATATTGTTTTAGTGTATGTAATGTAGGTCTAATTCCATTTATATTTTATATTTTTGTATATTTCATAAGTATTGCATACTACTTATTATTACTTTACAGGGGTCTGTTTTTGACTGCCTTCTTGCTGCTGTAATGTTTGTAAATTCCCCCACTGCAGAATAAAGGCTGATCTTATCTTAACATTAACCCCCAGCTAAACAGGTTTTCCTTGTATCTGTACCCATCTTTCCATTCAGACTCAAACAATAACATCCAGCTGCTGCACAGCTGTACTTAATCACGGAAAGTCAACAGAACCAGAGCCAGCAACGGCATAAGTAAATTGCTCTGCCCAGATATGTTATTGTGCAATGAGAATTACTGACAACGATAAAGGAAGAAACTCTGTGGAAATCCCGGCATTTCCACAGAGTTTCAACAGGACCACCACAGAACTACCAGTAGCACCACCTTTATATCTGGACCACTTTACTTCAATTGACCTCTCTGAACTGACTTCACTAGTTTAGTCCACTGAACCCTCCTCCTGTCATTAGACCCCAACGACACTTTGAAGGACGGTTGACCTTTAATTGACAGTTCTATATTAAATCAGATTAACCCTAACCACTGCTTTGAAAGCCCACTCTTGATCCAGAGGTTTTAGCTAATTATAGACCCAAATCAAACATGCCCCTCATTTTAATCAAAATCCTGTGTGATTGTGTGATTGTTTAGATAGAACTGGTTTGTTTGAAAGCTTTCAGTCAGGATTTAGAATCCATCGCAACACAGGAACAGAACCGGTAAAAGTGAGGGAAGACTGTGCAATAAAGTAACATCATTATAACAGCAGCGATCATAGCAGCAGTAATTAATAATAGTAACAAACAATAATAAATAAGGTCATAATAAAAATTATAGTTCTGGTAGATGGATCAAACAACTCCTGAGTCAGGTATCTGTAGAATGACAGTAAAAAAATAAAGATTTTAATAAATCTTTTATAAAGATGATCATTTAATCATTCATTCCAGCCGAATCAACACTAATTCACCCATTAACGTTAAGCGGGCCTCAGATTGAACTTTTGTTGATTTTTATTTGTTGAAATAATTATAATAAAACTACTAGAAATAAGACCTGTAAAATATACTTTATGGATGTTCAACTAAATCTCAAGACACGGAATATAAAAATAAAAAATTATAATATTTGGTAGTGACACAGCACCTGAACATTTTATGAAATATATAAAAGGAGAAATAATGGAAATCAAACAAGGAGCTAAAAACAACGTCAACGATATTTTTGGAGGTGACGTTTTGAATAAACAAACTGAAGATGTATTTTAAACAAGCTGAAGATGTATTTTAAACAAACTGAAGATGTATTTTGAACAGACTGTAGATAATACGCAGGGACCGTACAGACGCCCACTTCCAAGAGGCGGGGTGAGGACGAGCCTTCTCCATTTTTGCTGTTTCTTTGCCGTAAACTGGAAGCAAACGTCCGAAACGCATCTGCAGTCATGTCTTGTTGTTGTGAGTCCGGAGGCAGCCGGGGACCGTCTCCATCTCCGCACGTGTAACGTGGAAGAAGCAGAAGCACGTCTGAACATGCGCTGATCCGTCGGCCTGTGACGAGCCGGTTCGAGGTAACACAAGGTTTATCTCTTTTTTTATTATTTTGATGGAGGCGACGCGTCCCTCTTATTTTGTATGAACGATTGTCCCTCGGTGTTAGCTCGCCAGCTAACCGCAGCCAACTTTCACCGCAACATGGCAGAGGTGCTTAGAGTGGTTAGTGACGTAGAGTAAACAACAACAGTGTGGTTACATGTCCGCCGTGTTGTGTACCGTTTGGCTAGTGAGAGTGTTAGCATGCCCATCCGAGCGTCGGTTATCTGTGGTTGAGATACGTGTTGTGTGTGTGTGCATTGTTGTTGTTTTTGTGTGACGGTTTCCTTTGTGACTGGCTGTTTCCAGGCGCGCCTCTCCCGCCGTCACGCTGCTCCCCAGCCGGTGTGCGCGCTGCCATGGAGGTGGGCAGCCTCCCCGTGGAGCTGTGGCGGGTGATCCTGGCCTACCTGCCGCTCCCCGACCTGGGCCGCTGCTGCCAGGTGTGCCGCGCCTGGAGGGAGCTCATCCTCTCCCTGGACAACACCCGCTGGAGGCAGCTGTGCCTGCGGTGCCCCGAGTGCCGCCATCCCAACTGGCCCAGTCAGCCCCACCTGGAGCCGCCGTCCTGGAGGGAGGCCCTGAGGCAGCACGCCCTGGCCAGCCGCACCTGGGCTCAGAACGGCCCGGAGCTCCAGTCCTCCACCTGCCTCCTCTTTTTCCGCCGACGAAAGGACCGCCGGGTCTGGCATGTGGGGCCCGGGTGCGAGTTTGAAACCCTGCGCGGGGCCCTCGGGGCAGCGGGGCCATACGACCGCGTGGTTCTCCACCCCGGTGTGTACGAGGAGCAGGCGGAGCTGACGCTGAAGGTGCCCGTGGAGCTGGTGGGTCTGGGCCGCCTGGGTGAGGTGGCCCTCCTGGTGTGTATGGAGCAGCAATGCCCCACTGCCAGGCTGTGTAACCTGGTGTTCATGCCCCCCTGGTTCTCCACTGTGGTTTACAAGGTAACTGCTCGATCTCTTTGAACAGCAACAGTGTTTCCCCTCAACTAGCTAGACTGTGGTTGCCTGCCTTATTCTAAACTGTCCTGCCACATCGTCCCCACAGACTGTTGGATCTCATAGTTTCAGCTGCCATTGTGCACGTACCTGCTACAGTGCCTTCACTCTTTAATCTGTATACCTGTCACTCAGACTCTGTTGCACGTGAGAGGGACATTCGTATACGGGCAAAAATGCTACCAGCATAGATCGTAAGAATTCTGTAGAAAACCCTGCTGCAGTGTCTTATTACAACATTACTGCGTTTTCTATTTATCTAAAATAATGAAAAAACGGACCAAAAATTGTCCCTTGTTTCACAAGAAGCTGGAACCGGGGATGAGGGTCAATTTATAGAGGGGTTGCACATTATATCTCAGTTCATTGATTAATGGATTAACTGTTTAGCTCTGTCCAGCAGTATCCAGACAAAATCAGTTCTAAGTCTTTCTCTCCTTGCTCTGCTCTAGACATCCTGGGGTCACGTCCAGCTCGATAACTGCAACTTTGAGGGGGCTCAGTTGCAAATCCGCGGCCCAGGAACCTGCCAGGCTCGCTTCTGCTCCTTCTCACAGGGCAGCTCGGCCCACCTGCTGGGTGTCGTCCTCAGTTTAATGGACAGCTGCGACTTCTCAGGAAGTGACACCGCTTCAGTGACCGTGGAAGGTCCGCCGTTGTCCGAGAGGAACTGGGCTTGTAAACACTTGGCTGCCCTGGCCAGGACGTTCCCGTCTTGTGGCATGTATGGGAATAACAGTAACTTATCAAGAGGCCCGCAGGCTGGCTCCGCTGGTGGGCCTCAGCCTCCGGGTAATAATGTCAAAAAGGAGCATGTAAACATGGAGGACTGGCAGAGGAGGACTGGGGTAGATGCATTGTGTCAGGGCACAGTGATTGAAGAGGGCTGGAGTGATGGCGAGCACAGCGAGGGAGAGGAGGAAAACCGAGATGGAGAAAAGACCAACGACACCAAAAACCCATTTACATTGGATTACAAAATCTCATATGACAATCATGGACTATCCAATTTGCTCAAGGCCCGGGCAGACGGCTCTCTGCCACTGGCCTCCTCTCCAGACCCCCTGCCTGTGACCCCAGAGCCCCTCACCCTTCAGCAGGAACTGGACAGGGACCCAGAAGCTCAGATGCTGGTGTCGTCCACCCTCGGCTGCATCCTCAGACGCTGCCTCTTCAGGGAGGGGAAGGGTGGTGTGCATCTGTCTAATTACGGACAAGCTCGGCTGGAAGGGAATGTTTTCCGTGGGCTCAACTACGCTGTCCGCTGCATCCAGAACTCCACAGTAAATAAAATCATAACAACCTTGTTTTAGACTTAATTGAATTTTACTCACATTTAGATTTCCCATGTTCAGGCCCCTTTAATCTGCATCATGCCATTTGAGAAATGTATCAAGTTAAGGAAGTAGCCCCAGATCATAAGTAATTAAGTGGCAGCTTCCAATTCAAACTGACACTTGAGCCACTTCTCTCTCTCTCTCTCTCGCTCTACTACTTCAGATAGTGATGCTGAGAAACGAGGTGTGTGAGTGCCGTGCGTCCGGTGTCTTCTTGCGTCTCTCGGCTCAGGGCCTCATCGCCGAAAACGACATCCACTCGAATGGAGAGGCGGGGCTGGACATCCGGAAAGGGGCGAACCCCATAATTCTGGTAACTACCGCACCACTGTATATTCAATTCCATAGTTTTAAACATTCCGACAATATCCACATTCGATGACATAATCCTACCCTAGATGAATATAGGATTCATGGGCTCCTTTTGAGGTCCCAATCACAGAGTGCATCCCTTATTTGTAAAACCACTTACTGTATGAGGAAAAGAAGATAGGTCCATTATAAAAGACATTGAAATTTACAAAAAGATAATAATATGTAACGTATAGAAGCTTGAATTTGAATAAATGTAAATGTAGGTGTTCTTAGTTTGATGGTGTTCTCTATTTTTACCGTTTCATTTTGTCTTTCATTCTACAGTGCAACAGAATACACAGTGGTTTGCGTTCTGGGGTTGTTGTCCTTGGCAAGGGAAAAGGTTCAATTCGGAGCAATTGGATCTATAACAACAAGGAAGCGGGCGTGTATATTCTCTTCAGTGGGAATCCTGTGGTCAGGTGTGTGGGGCTCTAAAAACAACTGCTGTAACTTGTGCTGGACTGTGCTGTCCTTGTCTTTCCAGCGTAGAGAGGTTTTTGTTTTCGGTAAAGACTAAATGTATTTGTTTGTTGTTTTTTGCAAATTCATCAGATTAAAAAAAAATTCAGATATAAAGAACACAGCAGGAGATTGTGAATAGGGGTAGAAGGGATAGTCATTCTACAAGCACTATTAGAGTGTGATGCTATACTTAACCCTGCATTATAGTGTTTTAAGTCATTCTCTATATTCTCTGCAGGAGAAATAAACCAGCTACTCAACTGGAAAACCTCAGTTAAAATAACTTAACTGTTAATTAATTCAATCCATGATATCCCCTCAGGTCTTTCTTGAAATGAGACTCGTTCTGAACTTTATTCAATGTTTTCCTCTTCTCTCTGTCTCTCTTAGTGGGAATCACATCTTCCAGGGCCAGGCAGCTGGGATTGCTATAAATGAGAATGGCAGAGGAATAATAACAGGTGTGGGCAGTCCTAATTCACATATCAAATCAGCTATCTGCCAAATAGTTTCTTCTTTTTCATCCACTGCTTTGCCATTCACAGGAAGTACACTACATGGGGTAATTAATGTTCTGATTCTTATTTTATTTCCAGATAATGTGATCAAAGAAAACCAGTGGGGGGGTGTAGACATCCGAAGAGGGGGTGACCCAATCCTGAGGAACAACTACATCTGCTACGGCTTCTCAGACGGCGTGGTGGTGGGAGAGAGAGGACGCGGACTAATTGAGGGAAACCACGTCTACTGTGGGTACTTTCAGCCTGATAGTGGCAGCATCCTGTGTTTTATTTCAGCAATCACAAGGTGTTTCATTTCCCCTCTTCCTCTTGTTCCTTCAGGTAACAAAGGCTGTGGTGTGTGGGTTATGTCGTCCAGCCTCCCGCAACTCCTGGGAAACCACATCACCCACAACTGTATGTATGGGCTGGCCGTGTTCTGCAGGAAAGACCCGGACAACATCGAGGCCCGGGAGGGAAACTGGCCGGGCCAGGAAGGGATCGGTGGAGACGGAGTCAGCGGGGAAAGGAGAGGAGTCGAAGCAGAAGGAAGAGAAGTGCAGGAGAACCTCAACGAAGAGGGGGAATTGTTTGCGTGGGAGAGCGATCTGGAAAGCGAGGATGAGCGTCACTCTGCCCGTCGCTCCACCAGTGTAGCGCTGGTGGAGGGCAACTGCATGAGCTACAATGGAGGTAATAAAGCCCACTGATACGTCAGATACAAATAGCCACTCACTCCCCAGCTCTTATGTTGTCTCCATCTTTCTGCTTTTTACTCTGTAGCCGTCGGTCTGTATGTGAAGAGCAGCGAGGCCCTGAATGTTTTCGCTAACCTTGTAAACAGTAACCGTGGCACTGGAATCGCTGTGCTGCAGAGCAGTCAGCTGACCCGGCTGGTCACCAACTGCATCCTTGAAAATGGTCGAGCTGGTGTTACGGTGGAGAAAGACTGCCGAGTGGAACTTCGGGGTAATGGCATCTATGAAAACAATGGCCACGGCATCAGTTTCAGTGGCAACGGGCAGATTGCAGAGAATGATGTGATTGGAAACCGTGGATATGGGATCCAGGTGTCGGACTGTGCTGACATCAAGGTGAGTTGCAGTAAGACATGGAGAGAGGCTTGTTATAACTTATTTCAAATGCACTTGTACAACATTGCACATAGTAGATACTTACTGTTATGTTAACACATCATTTATATGCATGTTTTTTTTTTTTTAAATGATTTGTATCTTCAGGTACTGCGTAACAGAGTCCAACCAGCACAGGGCTGTGGCATCGCTGTGATGGGACCAGTAAAAGGTGTCGTGCATGACAATCTCCTGTTCCAGGGCCATCCTGGAAACAAGAAAGCACTCCTCCACATGGATCCTGGCACAGACGGCTGTGTGTTACGGAACAACAATATTCTAAGACACAATAACAGGTAACCAGACAATAGGGCCGGAGATTTAAATGGCATCAGAAGCTTTAACAACCCTTTCTTTTTCTCCCTTTCCTTATCTCCACATACTTACAGCAACTAGAATCCATGTAACAATCTATCAGACGACAATGAGAAAACACTGCGCCTGTAGAACAGATACTTGTATCTGTGACCTTGCAGAGAATGATCTCCCTAAAATCCAGTAAACCTTGGTTTTACAGAGCTTTATAGCCATTTCAGCTAATTACAGTCTGGCTCACAACTTAACTGCTATGGTTCATGTATTGACTGACGGTTGTCTGATAACATCTTTTCAGCCAGTAAACAAATGGAGCACTTACTTAATGCATTTCCCTCAGGAGTTAGTAGCTGTAGAATAATGGGTATTGGACTTAAAGCTTGTCAGGAGGGCATGGACGTGGCTCCATATAAATTATGTTTAATATATTCAGTAAATAATTGCATGTTAGTTTACCACATTAACATGAACTCAGCTGACGTGTTTTATGCAGGTTATACATCCTTGTGTTTGGGGAATATAAAACACATCTGTTACTTTTGTCTTTTTCGTTTTGTAGCTGTACATCTGCTCCTCCCTGGGTGCTGGAAAACCCTCCACCTCGGCCACTGGCCAGCTCCCCCTCTGGCCTCTCCTCAACCCAGTATCCTTCCCGACTTGGAATATCCATGGCAACCAGGATCAGTGCCACTGTGGAGAGTGGTTGCCACAGTGGGAGCATGTTCTGCTCCATCCTGTGAATACCTGCAAGCACTTACTATTTAATATGATTGAACTGGTGTGTTATCATATATTTGGAGAACTCTAAACTTCCTCAGAGAAGACCCTCCAAAATTATGCTCTATCGTTAAGGTGGGTCAATGAGCTGGAAGAAAGAGGCTGCACCGACATAACCACTAAAGGGACCATCCACCTTCCTGGATCATAAAGGTGGCACAACATTTTGTACATCTGAAACCAGACTTTTGTAATTTTACGATGGAATGCCAGAGCATCCATCAAATGTGGACTCACAATGTGAAGCTGGAGGACAAGACATTCAAGCATTGTCAACATCCTACTATACCTTAACCATTTCTATACTAAAGCTTTAACTTTATCATGTTCTCAGATTTCAAGTTCATGTACAGGATCGCTGTAGACTTTGTATTTTTGTCATTTTGCTTCTGAGACTTACTTGTTAGGATGTGCACATGTATCCAAGTCCTAGCAGGAATCTAAACCCCCCCATTCAGACCTGCTATTAACATCCATCCTGAGTGATCTAATTACAAGTGGTCACCATTAAGTTCAGGTAATGAACACAACCAAATGCGTCCTGAGATCCAATCACATTCGGAGGTGGTAGTTTAGTTTCGCAATGATTCAAAAGTATTTTTATCAGTATCCATATGTTTATTTATTCACGGCCAGTGTCACAAAATCCACAGTCTAACACATAATTGGTGATACTAGATAGATTCATACTCTCAGCCCATCCTGACTCCTCACCCCTCTCCCTCGCTTGCAATGACACAGTGATGGACACATCTGTAAACTCAAAATGATTTGGTATCAGAAACAGAAATTAAGTGTTCTTATTTTGCATATCGAACGGGGGAAGTGTGATCCAATCCCTAGTGGTCACAGGAGACACATCCAGGACGTGTTTTAATGCCAGGTGTGAACTGACAAACTTATCACTGTCAACTTGTGATCAGATCTCTCAGGACGGATGTTATCACCAAGTCTGAACGGGCCAAAGCCTCAACCATCCCACAAAGTAAAGTTGTGCCTTGTTTCACTTCTTCGGTGATTGTAGCTGGGGAGGGAGTTGTCATAGTGCAAGGTGTATATGCAAAAATGATAGAGCTGCTCTATTTCCTGGTGAGTCTGTTTTTGTATCATGCCCATGTTTTTGAAATTAAGCTTTGACTTCATGGTGGAATTCAGTTCAGTACACAACTTGACAGACTCACCTGGGAATAGCAAGTTACAGAAGGACAATTCTGTTCAGTGTGCAATATGTGAAAAAATGTGCCTCTGTTTATCCGTCTCAGATGTTTCTGTCATCTAGAATTTGTTTACAACTCAATACTCTGCTGCTTTTTTTTGTATCATAAACAGTAAATATTAAGAAAAAACGTCACGTATAACTCAAGAGTTCATCATTTTATTTGTCTACAAAATGCATCAATAAAACAGTTCTCTCTTGATCCGGTTCCGTGTCCTCTCCTCTCAGTGTCTTCAGTGCATTTTCTTGCGTTTCCGTCGCTCCATGAACTGATCATATTTGATCAGAGGTACAACAAGGGCCGCCTGCTTGTGTTCGCCTTGCAGTCCAGCCTCCGTCTTCCCCCGGGCCGGTCGAACTAGAGTCAGTCCCATGGACTTCGCGACCTCAATCATCCTACAGAAATATATGAATATAATATATGAAGATTGGGAGGTCAATAATCGTCCTTCAGTGTCTAACCACTAACATTAAATGAGTACATGTGAAGTCTATAACCAGACAATACTTCACACATTTAAAACATAACATTACACACACACACACAAGTTCCAGACGTGGTATTTTTTTCTTACCTGGCCTCAGTGATTCCTAGGTCGCGGTGCAGTAATGTGAGGTCAGCAGTCATGTGACCCATGTGCAGCAGCAGGGCCAGAGAGTACGCTGCTATTTTGGCTCGCATAGATGTCGACACAACGTTCATGACCCTAAAAGGTGAAAGTCATGTGTTTGTATTAAAGACAGAGAAGTCACATCAAAAATGTGTGCCACAATGAATTATATATGAAATGATATACATTAACTAGTCCTCTGTACACCTTATAATAACTTGCTTATAATGGATTCCTCTTTTTCATCCACATTAAGGGTCTAAGGATAGAGGGTGTCATATGGCTTTACAAATTCTCATGAACATGAAGTCTGAAAAAAAGTCCAGAGAATTAGGTCAGGATATTTGATTTCACATATGAAGAACTCAGAAGTTACCAGAGGGCCAGTAGCGATATTTCAGGAAAATGTCTCCACTTCACTTTATTGATAAACAAATATTTCCAGAAATATAAAGTGGTGTAAATTACTGACACCTTTGCAGCCACTTTGTTCTTGGCAGGCTGAATTTTGACACAGATTTTTTACTACTACATTTCTAATTTAATCCAACCAAAACAAATTCCAGACACACTGTGATTATGAAATGACTAAATTACCAAGGTGTTACATCATCCTACCTGCCATTGTTGAAGGTCTCCACAGTGAATGTTCTGAGCAGCTTGTTTTGAATGATGCGCGGGCAGCCTTCCTCCTGCCCAACTGCACAAATAAATATAAATCAGTTAGTGTTATTCCCAGAAGACGGTGCTCAGGACAACAAATACTTTGTGACGGAGGCTAAGAGCGTTACTCACACTTGCGGGTGACGTTCTTCTGCCGGGCCAGTTTGAGCAGCATTGAGAGGTAAAAGGCGCCTCGTGCCACCTTGTCTCTGGCTTCATCTTCAGTCGGCATGTTCTCGAGGTGCTTCACAACACACAGGCTCCTTCAAACAAACAAACGTTAGAATGCAAAGGAAACACGTGCAGCTTCATAACATGTGTCCGTGTTAGCTAATTGTTACTCTACCCTCCGCCCTCCGTCATCTTCTGCAGCTCCTCAGGGCTGAGTTCTGCCAACTTGGAACCGGCCATCTCCAAAGATTCAAACTCAACAGGAGACAGGACTGTGGTTGGTGATTAAGGACCAAGACCCAAAGTGTGGGTTGATTATGAAGTTATATTCGGGTCAGGTTCTGTCACGTTGGTTGGGTTATGTAAATGATTGTTTACAAACACAAGCCTGTAATCAGGTAAAACATTGGGCTTGGGTCTGGTTCAGACACTAAATATGAAACAGATTTTCTCTCAGGCCTGGACAGGTTTTGACAGGTTTGGACAACATTTTTTAGCCTAAGCCGCAGTCTAACCCAAACAAATCCAGCTGTCATTGTGAAAAGGCAACACATTTTCTGTTTTATAATCTACAGTTCCTACATCCTTTGGTCATACACAAACCAGGAGCCAATGAAGGATACGATCGTCCAGTAGGTAGACGTCCTCAGGGTTGTCTGCGTTTGCATCGCAGGGAGGCAGGTGGAGAGCCAGGTCTCCTTGGGACTCTGTCTCAGCAACTTCCTGTTGTAGAGCTGAGGAAAGAGACAAGAAAATGAATAAAATAAGTATCAGAAAAAAACTCAAGATTTGAGAGCACAGGGACGACAACAGAGACTTAAACAGCCAGAGATTTCAGGTTATCATTGTGTTTTCCTGACGGTTGAACTTACCTTCCAGGCCCTTCTGGTCGATCACATTGCTGGCAGCTTTAGCCACAGCTTGGTGCAGTGTGTCGCTGCCCACCTGATTCAGCCTGCGGGAGTTCAGAGCTTTCTTTTGTTTGTTGGTGCCAAACGTTGAAATCAAAGACTCAACCTGCAGAGAAAATGGGATGCAACAGAATACATTATTGCCAAGTGGATTCTTGCTCTAGTCGTGGTCTGAGAGGAGTAGAACACATCCTGTTACCTTTTCTCTGTAGGTCAGAGTCGCGTCCTGGGATTTTTCAGTGTCCGTCTCTCCTGGGGAAAAAAATGCATTGTAGATGTAGAACATTTACACTGACAAAATTTCAGCATCAAATATTTGCCTATCATCATTAATTTTGTTTATGTAGACCTATTAGGATTTTTGAGAGGATACAAATATTAAGAAGTAGGATATTTTTTTATATCAATACATATATATAAAATTGTATTTAAATGTTATATTCAGTTTAATAATCAACACGTGTTGCTGGTTGTTTTCATTACCTGGTATGACAGGCTGCATGTTGAAGAGCTGAGCATTGTGCACCTCCATTTGCATGGTCTGTTTGTTCAGCACGCCGACATAATATCTAAACAGACACCAAACACACAACTGTTAATCCTGTTCACAGTGGTTATGGTGTTGGTCCTAGTTTCTGAAAATGTGTTGCATTCACATACTTGCAAAGGTTGTTGCATTTCAGTGACCCCGTTCCAAAATTATTACCAACATAGGACAGTCTCTCTGATTCAGCAACCTACACAGAGGAAGATGTAAGCAACACTGTGTTATAAGTCACACTCAAAACACAAAACATAATAGACATATATATATATATATATATATACACACACAAGAAACAACTATACCAATGCCTCCACAGCCACTGGTAGCATGCAACAAAGTACGTTCACTTCATTACTGTAATTGAGAAAGTTTTCACTGCATGTATCAGCAAATATCTGTACTTTCTACTCATTTGCTATTTGTATGTGATCAATAGCAAAAAGAGATTTGATCCAATCAGAGCAGGCAAGGAACATCAGACCCGCCTCCTCCGCTGGAATGACGTGGAAGACTGCTACATTAGGAAATAAGCAACACTCTGCAAGTACTTTTACTGGCAATACTCTAAGAAGCAAGCAGGTACTATGTTATTTTTTCTTAACCAGAGGATTATCCTAAACATAAGGTAGAGTGTGAACACATCTGTCTGAGGATAACACTGGTTCTGCATCTTCCTCACCAGTATCCGTCTGCTTCTCTTCCTGGGGTTGTTCTCATCTACGCTCTTGTACATGGAGAAATCCAGTTTGTCTGCATTCCTGATGCTGCCGTTTGAAAACCGGACTGTAATATAGATAATAATATTAATAAAAAAGACACACAGAGAGGAGCCTGTCAACAGCTACTGCACACAATCAAAACCATGTTTATTATGAACCACAATAAAATACGTCAATGAAGCAGTAACTAACATAATGCTGTGATGTTAAAAACATTGTATTAATCAGTGTGTCCTGTTTTAAAGTATTTTTCCTGACCCATTGCGCGTGTCACCTGGATTTCACTAAACTAAACAACTAGCCCCGCTGCCGCTAGCCCCCACGTGTACGATACAAACAAGCGTTTATACTTGAGAAATACGAATGACCCGACGTTTACCGGCGTTTTTACAATTTGAATTATAATGTTAAAATGTCTGAACAAGCAAAAAGAGGGAACAACGCACCCATAACAGCTTTGTCGCCTTCTCTTTCCTCTTTACAACACACTAACGAGCAGGAGGCCGCCATGTTTGTTGTCATGTGTGACGAGAGGGTTCACTCCCTGCTACTTCCGCCTTCACCGAGCTTGACAGTGTAGTTCTCCATCAGGCATGTGAATTTAAGAGTCTGAAAATAAATACAATATATTGGAAATCAAGTTTTTAAAAACAGCACATCTTTTATTTAAAATAAAAATGGACAAAAAGGAAACTTTTTCTACATAAAATAGTTCTGTGCAATCAATTTATATTTATATATAAAGAGTAACTTCACCCCACAGCTCTGAGCCTCACGCCACCCTCTGATCATTTTGAAACATGATAAATAAAACTGGGCATGGGTCTGATGGGGTGAGGAGGGTGAGAGAAAGAGAGACAGATGTGAGAGTGACAGTGTCGCTGACCTTTTCAGGCCAGAAAAAATGGAGAGCGACGCAGATGCATTGAGATAGATGACAAGAAAATGCTGCTTTGAATCTCCGAAATGAACAACCAGAGAAGTGTGGCTGAAAACTACCTGGGCTGAGGAAGAGGGGGGTTCACAGGCAAATTGATCAAGTACCACTTTAGAAATAAGTAATATAAGAGCGCTATATTATGAAGAAATCCTGAATACTCTGACTCTGCATGTTTTATAAGATTCAAGATTCAGATTCAAGATTTTATTTGTCAAATGCACAACCTTAATATCTCTGAATATCTGGTTGATCTACTTCCTACACCGCTGGGTGTAGAGGTCCTCCATGGATGGTAGCTCCGTCCTGGTGATGCGCTGGGCAGACTTCACCACCCTCTGTAAAACCTTACGGGTCAGGGCGGTGCAGCTGCCAGTCAGGGGGCTCTCTGTGGTGCACCTGTAAAAATTGCAGAGAATCCTGGCATCCATGTTGAAAAGGACTGGAGGATGCGGGCATCGATCCCGCTACTTCTCGCATGCTAAGCGAGCGCTCTACCATCTGAGCTAATCCCCCGATATGACCATATCCCCGTAGTCAATAGTTAATGGCAATCGTTACAATTCAAATAAATGGATGGACAGATAGACAGACAGGTTGATTGATTGGTTGGCAGATAGACAGATAGACAGATAGACAGACAGACAGACAGACTTTGCTCTAAGACGGTAGAAGGCTGAGGAAGTGGCTCTGTTGGGGAAACAGCGCCACCTTGTGAGTCTGGAAGGTACAGGCCGTCTGCACAGTGACTGATGGGAGAATTAATAAAGTGAAACATTGTCTCCCTGCAGAGATCGCTTTACAGCCCGCGTCCGCCTCCCTCACGGTTGATATTATGCACGACTGTCCCCGGGGGAGGACACCGACAGATGCTTGAGACAAGCGGTCGCGGAGAGGACACATCCCCGGCAGCTCACATCCAGACACATCGCACACTGGATCGCCGAAGGGGGTTGGGGGTGGCATGGCGTGTGACCGCTACACAGACCGTGGTATCAGCCTGACATGTTAGCTAGTTTACATCTGAAGACACAAACAGCAGATTGTACACAGGGAAGCGGCGCAGCCAGGGCTAACCGCAAGCTAATGCTAGCGTTGTAGCTAACAGAGCTATTTGCTGGTGTGCAGCCAGATAACTTCAGCCTCCTCGGTGTCTCTGCTCGCGGCCTGTTCTCTTCTTCTTCTGCCTCCCGGGACCGACGCTCTCGGGATAATTCAAGGTAACGTTAGACGTCAGCAGCTCCATATTGTCACCTTGTGTTTGCTCGTTCAGCTACAGTGGCTAACTGCTCCTGTGGTACAGCTAGTCCAGACTTGTTGTTGTAAACTCAATATATTCAATGTAAACTAGCTACTGTGAATTATACAGTGTTTCTTAACAGTTTGTCCCTTTACAGTATGGATTAATAACCCCACTAGATAGATATATAGATAGATAGAAAGATAGAAGGATAGATATAATTTGTCCCTTTACAGTATGGTTTATAATCCCACTAGATAGATAGATAGAATGATAGATAGAATTTATCCCTTTTATATTATGGATTAATAACCCCACTGATATTTTTGTTCCCCCTCAGATTACTGCTTTGTCCCACAGCTACAGGCTTTGACTGGTTTGACATCCTCACATCAGCCCCTCCTCTAACAAACCTAGCTAATGAGAGCATCTTCATCTGTGTTGACCTTCACTCTTACCCCATCATCACTCCCATGCACTCTGTCCCCCTGACAGTCTCATCCCAGGCCTCCATCTCCTCAGGCAGCGGCTAATGCTATCTTTGCTGTCACATATTCTGTGGATTAGCATTAAAAGTGTAGTCAATAAATTGTATGAAAAAAACATCAATCACAATTTCCCAGAGCCCGAAGCTGCTTGTTTTGTCTTTAACAGTAAAGGATGTCCAAATTACAAATTGAGTAGCAGTCGGTAATGCATAAACCTTCCTCCCTGGCCCATTAGTCCCATTCAATTCAGTCAAGCCTCGCCAATTTGTACACAATTCCTTCAATGACTTTTATTCATCAAGATCTATATATTATTCACTGGGAAAATGTTAAAAAATGCCTTTTGGTCTTCCCAGACCCAAACTGCATCCCTCCACCAGGTTTCCTGGATATTCGTTCAGATGTTTTGGGGAATCTTGCTTACAAACAAACAAACAAACAAACAAAAAAACAGACAGGATGTAAAACACAACCTCCTCTTTTGTCCTTTACATCAGACAACCCATTAAAGGACTCTTAGCAAAAACTTGTTTTTTTCAATGCTGTGTTGATGTGGACTAATCAACTGTTTTTTTATACTCTTTTTTTATTTATGTATGAAGGGCCATGGATTTCCCAGGCCACTTTGAACAGCTCTTCCAGCAGCTGAACTACCAGCGTGTCCACGGCCAGCTATGCGATTCTGTCATCGTCGTGGGGAGCCGACACTTTAAAGCCCACCGCTCCGTGCTGGCGGCCTGCAGCACTCACTTCAGAGCCCTGTTCACTGTTGCAGAGGGAGATTCGAGCATGAATATGATTCAGCTGGACAGCGAGGTCAGGATCGTGAAAACCTTGTCAAAGGCAGTAGCAATGTCGTATAATCGTAATCATTAATAATGATGACCGTATAGGAGTTGCTGAAGAGTGTAATCAAGTAAAAAACATGGACAGATTTGACATATTAAATTCAGTTTTTTCACTGTTCAAATAGCACCAACAAGGATATTTGTGTGATTGCAGGTGGTGACGGCTGAAGCTTTCGCTGCTCTGGTGGACATGATGTACACGTCCACACTGATGCTGGGGGAGAGCAACGTCATGGATATCCTCCTCGCTGCCTCACACCTGCACCTCAACAATGTAGTGAAAGCCTGTAAACACTACCTGACAACACGTACGCTGCCTATGTCCCCGTCATCCGACAGACCCACGCATCACCACCCTCAGCAGGACCAGCAGAGGCGCAGGCAGCAGCAGCAGCAGCAGCAGCAGCAGCAGCAACAGGCAGATTTAGCAGTGAAACCTAATCTAGCAGCTGATGCTAACCTTGCAACAAATGCTGCCACATCAAAGTTGCAGCGCTCCTTCCTGTTGCAGCAGCTCGGACTCAGCTTGGTGAGCTCTGCTTTGGGGGGGATAGACGAGGATGGGATGGGAAATATAGTTGGCAATAGAGAGGTGGGACAGAGAGCCTCTTTCCCAATCCGGCGCTTTCACAAACGCAAGCCCTCCACTGCACTGAACCTGTCAGAAGAGAGACCAAGGCAGAGGCAACGCAGCTCAGCCCCTAACCCCGGTTTGTTGGGAGAAGAAGGGATGAACGCAGAGCGAGAGGAAGGAGCACTCCTGTCCCCGGACTCCCACAAGATGGGGGACGAGTCAAAATTAGGTGCTGGCCACGTAGGGGTCTCCCAAGATGATCCTCAGATGCCCAGCCAGTCAGACAGTGGACACTGTGGGGGGGAGGACTTGGGGAGAATGCAGGGAGGAGTGAGCAAGGAGGAGGATATGGATGACCACGACCACCAGGACAACAGGTTAGCTGTGAAGATTAAATCAGGGACCGAGGAAGAGGAGGCTGAAGAACAAGAACAGAAGGTAAAACTGTGGTTTCTTGTTTTTGAAAACTTGCAGTTGACTTTGATTTTTTTCACAATGTACACATCTAAATTACTGTTATTGTAATAACCATATTTATATTAAATACAGCATTCTTCACCTTTTTTTTTTTTAAATGTATGAATCTGCTTGTATGTGTGTTTTGATACTGACCATCACAAAATCATTTAACTCATTTGCACCTCCAAATCACTCTGCTCTAAATAAGCTGCTGTTCTTTTCGGCTCCTTTCGATTAAAATAACCCTAAAACATCAGAAAATCGCAATCTGCAATCTGCCTAAATCTGGACTTGTGCTTCCCACAGGTGGTGGTTAAACGAGAGCCGCTAAGCTCGCCTGAGCCGACGGATGAAATCAGTGACGTGACATCGCAGGCTGAGGGCAGCGACCCGGCCGAGCCTGGATGTCCAGAGGAGGAGGAGAAGGTGGAGCTGAGCCCAGAGAGCAGCGACCGCAGCTTCACCTCAGAACCCCGACCCAGCTCAGACTCTCTGCTGCAGCCCAGCTCCCAGCTTCTCATCAAATGCCACATGGGAAAAGGCGCCGGAGGTTTTGGATGTAATAACGGATCAAATAGCAAACCTGGTTTCAGTATTTCTAGCTTCCTTAGCCCAAAGGATTATGGAAGTGGTGTTGCAGGGTTGGTTACAGGAGAAGATGAACTGCCCAACACCACAACTGGGGATGCAGTAGCACATCACTTCCTGATGAGACAGGAAGCTGCCAGACCACCTGGCTCTGCTTCTTCCTGTCTTCTGCAGTCCCCACTCAGTGGTGAGAGTCGCAACAGCTTTGGAGACAACTTGCAGCATGATTCTCTGTTCCTCCGTCCCCTGCACGACAGTATGGGGAACCCCAGAGGAGGTGGGGGAAATATGAGTGGAGGGCATGGAGGGTTTGAGCCCTTTGGTTTGGACTTCCAGCGCTCCAGTCTTGGGCTTCACTCTCTAGGGCGACCCTCACGAGGAGCCGGAGGAGCCGCCAATGTTTCTCTGGGTTATCCAGGATACAGGCGTATTGCCCCCAAAATGTTGGCCGGTATAGGTGGAGAAGAAGGTGTAGGCGGTGTTCTTCAGGATTCTGCCTCTTCCTCCTCAAGTCTGGCAAGTCCCCTGCTTCTCAACGAGAGCGGTGGGTATGACATGAACAGTGGCAGGCCCACCTCCCTCCCCCCTCAGCTCACCCGTGCTTCAGCTGACGTCCTGTCTAAGTGCAAGAAAGCTCTGTCAGAGCACAATGTCCTGGTGGTCGAGGGAGCTCGGAAATACGCCTGTAAAATCTGTTGCAAAACCTTCCTAACCCTGACTGACTGCAAGAAACACATCCGTGTCCACACAGGGGAGAAACCCTACGCCTGCCTCAAGTGTGGGAAGCGCTTCAGCCAGTCCTCCCACCTATACAAGCATTCCAAGACCACCTGTCTGCGCTGGCAGAACAGCAACATGTCCAACGGCCTGATATAGGATTTGGAGACAAAATATAAAACCCCCTAAAAATGTCAAGTCAAAATTTTTCTGAAGATGTGAGGGACAAGTCAGATCAGCTGTAATGTTTAAACTAACCAGTCCTGATCACAGACCAAAGACGGGAATGATAATGTTATCATCTTTTTTTTATTTCGGAGAAACCAATAATATCAAGTCTGTAAAAAGTATCTGTAAAGACATTTAATCGGATGGAAGAGTGTAGGGATGCAGGACATGTATGTATTGCTATTGACTCACAGTACCATTGATGTACATTGTATTATCTCCTATATGATTAACAAAAAGCAAATGGACTTCGTACTATATGATGTAGACCAGTTCAGGCTGTAAAGCAGCCACACTGTTGGCGGTTTGGTGTTTTAAAAAAAATCGTCCTTGTCTGAGTGTTTGTAGATCAGAAGCAGCTGCATCACACTGCTGAGTGGTCCCAACTGTGCATATTAATTCCTTGTTCTGTAAAATGACAGACATGACTTTGAACTAACTGGTTCAGAGTCTGTTTTGGTGCAAGATATAATTCCTGCATTTACTTAGAAGGGTCTTCCTTTCGTCTACTCAAAGTGCGAAAGGTAGATAGAGTTAGAGAACCGGATAAGAACAACAACAGAAAACAATTCAACATTTTAAAGCAGCTGCATTTTGAACCACCTGAGTTAATATTGTTAACAGCTAACCAAATTTTGTTCGGTAGCTGGCAAATAATTCAGTATGAAGTAACAGGGACTTCACACTTTACGTGACGACAAGAGTAAATGTATTACTTTGATAAATATGTACCTGTGGATTGTCAGGTCCAATTTGTGGAGCAATGGGACCTTTACATTTATCTGTTCACATCTTTCCTCGGTTTACAGCTCAAGCTATTAACATTGACATCCCTTTTGGTTAAGGAAGTAAAAAAATATTATAATTGAACTTGCAGCATCTTTGCATTAGCAGCAGGATCAGTTCTGTGTTTACTGGGCATTCCGGTCTAATTTGGAGAAATGCATAATATGATATTGTATCATAATGCTACGATAATACTGAGATAACAACTTCACAGAAGAATGTACATGCACCTTATTTTGTGTCAAGATTAGCAAAACTGCTTACTAATAGTTTTTCGTATTGGTTCCTGACTGCTAATGACACGAAGAAAAAGTCAGCTGTGGTCAAACGCATTCAGTGACTGTCCAATTTTCTGTCTGTCTGTGTGTGTGTGTGTGTGTGTGTGTGTGTGTGTGTGTGTGTGTGTGTGTGTGTGTGTGTGTGTGTGTGTGTGTGTGTGTGTGTGTGTGTGTGTGTGTGTGTGTGTGTGTGTGTGTGTGTGTGTGTGTGTGTGTGTGTGTGTGTGTGTGTGTGTGTGTGTGTGTGTGTCACACTTGAGTATACTGTTTACATGATAAAGATGTTCAGCATGTGCGGAAAAAGTGCTTTGGAAATGTAAATATAGCATATTGTGGTTGGATTCATAATTTTGCTCTTGGAGATAAGACAAAACAACTCATGAACTACTCAACGTTGTGTATAATTTGCTACTGTACTTTATCAGTGCTTTATAAATGTCTCTTTTTACATCTAATGTTGCATCTGTTACTAAAGCACTTAGAAAAATCATGCTCTTTTATAACTAACATGTCTACTAGAATGTTAAACATTTGAAAAGTATTACCGTATTGCAATTATCCAACTCTACCTGCTCCGTTACTTCACCTTTATGTTGGATTGGAGTGAAGTTTGGCTCCTCTTAGCCATACAAATATTACATTTGTGCAAATATCTTGAGCATCATTGAATATTCACCATGGGGATAATTTAGAAAAAAAATATTTTTACACAATCATTTTTTACATAAATGAAAATGTAAAATGAGTTTTCTCTACCCAAATATACTTAATTGTGACCTTTAACATGATTGGTACTGTAAGTTTTCTCAACTATTGTTGAATTTTATTTTTTAAGATTCAAAAATACCACACATCCTTAGGAGGAAACCTAATTTTAGTTTAGCTTATAGAAAATAACATCATACTAAAGATTTTAAATTTAACTGAGAATGTCTGACTTCAAGCAGGATGTAAATAAGAGCAGCTTCTCTGGTAATTGAATGTCCATGCAGTGTTGTAAAGTTCTGTTTTACTGAACTGAAAAGAAAAGATAACTTCAAATATGGGTTTTTATATACCTGATTGCTTGCTATATCATGTCTCCTTCACTGTCGGAGAGATTCACGTGGTCTTTGAATTTCATTTGCTTTCCCCACTGCACTGTAAAGTCATTGCACTGTTAGCCTGTAGAAAATGACAGATTTTAAAGCATAATCTTAAATAGACAAATAGAAGAGACTGCCTCTTCAGATGTTCTCCCTGTAAAAAAAGTAAATAAAAGGTAACCTGCCCTGTAAACCTCTTCACTGTGGAGTAATGTCGCTGTTGCCTCCTCTGTCATGGTGGAAAGATCAGGCTGTGATTTGACCAAATTATGAGGTGAAGGAAAATTCCTCCCAAATGGCTTCCATCTCTCTCACAGTGGCCTATTAGGAATTCAAATGCTGCTCTTCCAAAGCTGTTGATGTGAATCTCTGAAAAATGCACTGACTATTTTACCCCTGTATGAATATGCCAAACTTAAATTGATTAAGAAAGTCACTGCCTTACGCGCTCTTATCTTGAAAAGCTGGGCTTTTGTTGATATGCCAAATCTGAAGGATATCTGTTTTTATTCCTGTACACCTAACGTTGTGTAACCATGAGTGGACTAAATGTTTGAAGGCTATGAAGATTGTATAGTATGTTCAGTCGTTGTATAGATTGAATTAAAAAAAGATGAAAATAATTTTGTATCTGGTGACATTTTTATGAAATAGGACAGAGATCGAGGCACGTGCACAAATAGACCCCCAGTGGTGCTCAAGCACTGGCCCTTTAGCCCTGGATGAGAAAAGTGCCCTTCTTACTCTCTCTGTCATCAATTGATGATTGCTGTTTGTACATCAATTTGCCCTTGAAGGATATTAAAAACTTTCTTTTATGGACAACTTTGGTTAATCACAAGCCGCACAAACCAAGCTAGAGCAGCAGAGGAACCAAGCAGCCAGCAGGGAACAGCCTCAGAACATCACAGCAGACTGATTCTTGTAAGGCGTCTGAAGACAAGGTTGGAAAAGTACTGGGTTATTCTCTAACAATAGGTTTTTAAAGTATGTTAAATCATCCAGTATCTAAAAGCCAAAAATATAAAAGTAACTTTTAAGTAAGGCTGTCAAATATATGTAGTAAAGTCGAAAATATTTTCTCTGTAGTTTAAGTGATAATTTGTCAATGATATTATTTTGCTTAATTCCTCACAATAATCATCAGTCTGTGTGACCTAGTCGGCAAGGCTTTGCTCTCCAACAATAGAGACCTGGGTACAAATCCCACTCTTCCCATCATCTAGCTGGCAATATGCTGAGCTCTTAAATTTGGCAGGATTTCTCCTATTAATTGCTAAATATCTAACTATGTAAATTCAAATTAATTAAATATAAAAACAGGAAAACATTTTATTAAAAGAAAAAAGAACTGCGCAGCGCAGGACGTGCGCAATGGGTTTCTGCGCAGGATGTGCGCGCGCAGTTTAAAAAAAAATTGAATTTAACATCATAATTTCTCCGCGCTGGTTCAGGGGTAAATCATGCTGGTCTTCACAGGTGACTGACCTACGCAAGCCCGTAGCTGCCACCCCCCACAGTAGATTATGTGTTTATCTGTGTGGCCACGGCGCTTCCCGGTTCTTCCCGGCACTACGCTGCCGGTGTGAACAACCCAAGTATTTAACATGGACAAAAAAAGGAGACGGACCACTTTTCACAGCGCTTCTACCTCCGGTGCGTCCCCGGGGTTAGACGATGATGGTGTGACGTTAATGATTGTTTTACATTGCATGTGTCACGTCATGATAAATCAGTCTCCTATGTCGCCTGTACCAGGAGCCACCCCTTTCACTGGTTATCTGGGCTCGCTGTCTGGCCGGTAACCAGCCGTCCGGACCGCTCCGTGAAGAAGGAGGAGGAGATGTTTCTTTACTTGGAATGCGGCCACTTCATTTCTTGGTTATACAGCAGGAGCAACACTGGCATCTGTCTGTGTCCGTCAAAACGGAGAAGCATACATTGGCCTTTAGCGTCTTTTCCCATAATACCCAGGTGCACTACGTCACACACTACAAACTTTCCTTAAAGGGGCAGGCCATACCTGCAACACAACAGCTCTCGGTCTCATATACAGATGACAAGAGAATGCAGAGAGGGAATTTTAAACACTGTCTGATAAAGATTCCGACAGTAAAGGCAAGGGGTAGTGATGGATAAGGGTTTCTTTAACAAGTTAAGTCTTTCATTCTCACTTTCCACCTTAAAACTATGAAATGAACTGAACTATGAACTAGTTCATGCGAGGTGTGAACTTGCACAACAATGCCCGCAAGATCAGACAAACAGGTAACGACGGTGTTTGTGCAATCCCCCGACGTGGTTTGGTGATAAATGAACCACAACATTAGCGCCGCTGAAAACATAACGTCGCAACTGGTCCGACGTTTCCTAAAAAATAAACAAAAACCCTGTGATTTCAAAGCCTTGTCCAGCCGTTTACTGACATGTGTCATGTTGAATGAAGAGAGAGAGGGAGAGAGATACAGACAGACAGGCAGACAAACAGACAGACAGGCAGGCAGGCAGACAGACAGACAGACAGACAGGCCGGCAGGCAGGCAGGCAGACAGATCATTTAAAGGCAGTTTTACTGTTCTACAAATCAGACAGGTTCACTAGTTTTGTAACCCTCGTAATTATTGAAATGAAAGGAAGTTCTTAAGTTGAGCTACATGACAGTCTAGTGAGGTAAATTGTGGTATATTACTAGTGTAATGCTGCTTATGCTTCAACTCTGTCAGAAAACAGTAAAAAAATTGTGTTTACTGTGTTGTCAGCTTCATAGAGATTATGTAAGTCACTCTTGATAATCATGCACAACATTGATTTATCTCATTTACAAAATTTGCAGCATAATGCCAAGAAAAGAGAGACTCCAAAAGCAGAAGGACAGGGAACTGCAGCAAGCAGCTCAGGGTAGGAGCTCTCTTTTATCTTGGATCAGGCCATCAACTAGTAAAACAGATGAGGGAGAATCAGTCACCCTACCTGGTCCAGAGGAGCCCATCACATCACTAACCCTAACATCAACATATTATTTGGTTATTCAATATGGCCTTGTTTTGTCTGTTTTTGCCTGTTATTCATTTATTTATTCAAATTGATAATTTGAGTTAGTTTGTTAAAAAAAATATATATATAAGTTGATAATATCCTACTGTGTTTTTTATTTATTTATTATTATTATTTTGAATTTTTCATAAACAATTGTGGCGATGGGTGCCCTTTTTTTGGTTTGAGCACCTGCCCCCCAAAATGTCTGTGCACGTGCCTGCAGAGATCCTATAAGTGTTGTGTCAAAGGAAACAAGCACACTGTTAAAACTGGTCAAATATACTGGTTTTATTTCCCTTTTTAAAATAACTAGGTAGGTGGAAGTAATGGTCCATCACTCAGCAGGTTCTCAGAGTGGAACCACCGTCTTCTCACAGCTTGAGCTCTTTGATCATCGGCTCACCCCGAAGACCGAGGAGGAGGTTGTTTGCCGCCAGAGCAGACATGGCATTACGGGTGGAGTAGGAGGCACTGGCAATATGTGGAAGAATCACTGTGGGAAGAGAGGATTTAAAAAAAAGATTACTTATTGGAAGTGAGCGTTAATGATACAGAGTAAAACTGTCCAAGTGGGATATTAAAGAGATGAAACTGTGTGATGGACTCACCGCAGTTTTTAAGAGTAAAAAGAGGGTGGCTGATGGGAAGGGGCTCAGGGACAGTGACATCTAAACCAGCTCCTGCAATCTGCCCGGTGGACAGCGCCTCATACAGGTCGTCCTGGTTCACTACCCCACCTCTGAAACAGCAGAGAGCGTGCTTAAAACACAGGTTCAGCTCTCAGTGGACTCTCCTCATTCACAGGCAACAGTTTTACCTGCTGGTGTTGATGAAGATGGAAGTACTCTTCATCTTGGAGAAGAGGTTCTTGTTGCAGATCTCTTTTGTTTCCGGCGTCAAAGCGCAACACACGGACAGAAAGTCGGACTGCTTCGCCAGCTCATCGAAGGAGACTACGACCAAAACAGAGGCTTGAGATGTCACATGACACAAAATATCATGGAGCAGTCTTTGTTTATTGGATCACTACCTCCCACATGGAGGTTAAGTTTTGAAAATGGGCTACGAAAGAACCCATCAAATTTTGACGTGGGTTTGGAATTATTATCACTTTCTTAAATTTTTCCAATTTCCATGAAAATATTATATGGGTCCAAATTAAAAAATTCAGGCACATTTATGGAACTGATATCTACAAGTGTGAGCAATCTGGTTGAGTGTTGCCGGACTGTTGAATAATACCTTCTACTGTGACACGTCAAAATTCCTTCTGTGAGAAAAAGAAAATGCTGACATCATCAATCTGGTCCTTACCATACTCTGCATTGATCATACTGGCCAGCTCAGGCCTGGGGACCACGTCCGTGTAAATGAACTTCTTCACTTTGAAAGGCGCCAGGCGCTCAGCGATGGCGACACCTTTGAGCACAAATGCACAGTGGAAGACGTCTGAGACTGAAAGAACTGCAGTTTTGTTTGGATAAGCCTGTGTACCCTGTGTTAGACACTGTGCTCACCGATCCTCCCCAGGCCAAGAATACCCACAGTGCTGTTGGCCAACTCATGTCCACACAGCCACAGGGTTCTCCACGTGCCCCAGCCACCTCTGACACAAGTGAGAGAGAGAAAGGAGGGTTGTGTTTTTAAAAAAAAATCTATGAAGGTTTGCGTGGACAGGTTTGTCATTGTGTGTGTGTGTATTAACATTACGTCTTGGCTTCATGCGTGGCCTCTATGAGCCTCCTGGAGGTCGTGAGCAGCAGAGCCACAGTCAGTTCAGCAACAGAATCTGTCAGAACATCAGGAGTATAGCCTACACGGATTCCTCTGGAGAGATACACAGACATTTCAATAATCTTTTGGGACCTGGAAACAATGGTACTTTTCTTTGGTTTTGTCACTTTTTAATTGAGATGTAGGTCAGAAACACAAGTCTACACACAAATCAACACTTCTTAATGGATGTGTGTTAATCGATCACCTTTTCTTCAGCTCCTCCAGAGAGAGATGGTCAAAACCCACTGACATAGTACTAATGACTTTCAGGTTTGGACCTGCAAATATGCATCACACAGAGAAACACATGTATAAATTAACCACTGTACATTGCATGAAGGTCTTTTAACCGGTTCATGGACTGTCCTCTGACCTGCGGCTTCCAACAATTCTGCATCAATCTTCTCGGTCAGCACGCACAGCAGGGCATCAGCACCTTTGACCTTCTCAAGCAGCTCCTGTCTGGGCACAGGGATGTCATCTGAGTCCCACAGCTGGAACTGCACCCTGGGAAAATAGAAGCCATGACATGTATGCCAAAAAGTGTCTCAGGAGCTTCAAATCGGTCTGACTGATGCAACTGTGTCCTTCTGATACCGTCAAGGACATTAAAACACAGTAACTTGTCCAGTCCACCTGCATATGAGCAGGTGAAGAGCAGGGACCTTCACAAAGAAAGTTCATTGGTCAATAGTGGTGCAGAAAAATATAGATACTATACACAAGTATAAGGGATTCTTCATTTAAAGCCCTTGATTTACAACATTTATCATATATAATGCAGGCCCTCACAGAAATACTGGGACATAAAGGTAAAGTGAGCTGTGTTGAAGGGGAATACCCCTCCGGTTACATGTCTTATCAGCCCAACCTTGGGGCACATGTTAGCAATTCTGTTTACTCAGAGTAAATGATGAACTTTACCAAGTAGACGTTCAAACTCAAACAGTTAAATGAGGTACAGCAGTGAATTCATTACAAGACATAGAGTTTAAGTGATGTAACAGGACACTCACTGTCCAGATTCACGCAGGATCTTCAGTCCCTCGGGTGGGATCTGTCTGGTGATGTATACCCGAGACAGGCTGGACATCTCTCTCTGCATGTTGCTTGGTAGAGCCAGTGGAGTAATCCGCTGGAGCCCACGCAGAGCCATGCGACTGCACCACATTGCCGGTAGGAAATAATCTGCTGGCAAATGTTGCAGAGATCGAAGTGCTACTTTGGAGTTTGGCGTCCGTTGTGTGCATGAGCTTGATTTTGGCTCCAGTTCAGTGGAGGGGTGGTCCCTGGGTGTGTGTCTCTGACCAATATGATGAGAGGGAGGGTGTCTCTAAAGTCTGAGGTCAGAAGGTTTTGTCCCAGAATGGCTGAGTACAAAGATCTTTGTCCTGAAATTTAAGGTTATTTCAAAATCAAAGATACACAAACATGAAAAGAACAATCCCACACACAAACACACACACAAACACACACCTACATATACACACAAATGGTAAATGAGACAGCTTGTGTATTTGATACATTATTGTCCACCTAAGTAGGATGTCAATGTTTCACTCAGCTGTTGACCTTTGTTCGTATCAACACTGAAAGCTGTTTTTTGTTCTGTCTCGTCTCTCCAGTTGGATCTGGTTCAGAAATATGTCCCTAACAGTTAAGCACTGATGCCCAACACGGGTAAATACACAAATATATAAATATAATAGGAAATTGTTTGTTCTCTTTTATTTTGATTCAGGTATTTCACAATAATGTAAAATATGGTCTTGTATCTT
Organism: Platichthys flesus; assembly: GCF_949316205.1. Lineage (NCBI taxonomy): Eukaryota > Metazoa > Chordata > Actinopteri > Pleuronectiformes > Pleuronectidae > Platichthys > Platichthys flesus. Next base: position 16,230,498 of record NC_084949.1, read on the forward strand.
TGCCATTCTTGTAATCAACAAATAATTAATTAATTAAATAAATAAAATACTTTCAACAAATAATAATACTAGTATCGAACTTCATAATTGCTTCCAACTAGTGTTTGAAAGCTTATACTTAATTGGGCCATCAGTTTGGGGAAAAATGTAAAGTTTTGCACTTGCAGTTGATTTGTTATGATTGTTGTTGTTGTCGCTCCACCATCAACGAAACGTAGAAGACACAATGATGGCCTCAGCAGGATATTTAGTTTTTGGACAGGCGATCATGTGTGAAAATGGTTTATTCTGTGAAATGCTAACATATTTAATTCAGTGATTAATATTACAACACTTCCGAAATAAATATATATAGATAAATAAAATAAGATATGATAATACTGATCCACTGACTGAGGAAAGGCAGTTGTTACAGCAGCGGGCAGGTCAGAATGAGGTAGATAAGAGAATAAAAAATATCTTTAAAACACAATAGAATGAACTAAAAGATTTACATTGATTCACCTGAGTGTTAAAAAGTAGAGTGTAGTAGTAAAGCGCAGTGGCGCAGGATGATTTTATTTATAAAAATAAGGACATATTGTGATGTGCAGATGACACAAATGTGAACAAGTTAAGTTGAATGCAACTGGTGTGTAAAGTCATCATAAAATAAGAACATCCATGAGTGAAGTACTGTGGGACCTCGGTCATGTGATTATAGTAACCCGGAAGCACTCCCGGTTTTTAACCAGTCGCAGCCATTCATTCGCTGTAGCTTGTCGCTCATACTGGCAGGTGGCTTCCTATGATTCCTTCTCTTCTTTTAAAACAACATGAACAACGACTTTACCCGAACGCTTTCTAAGACTAAACTGGAAACGTCTTTCCTCTGCGGGGGTTTATTTGTAGCCGAACGTGTGTGTCATCACTTTGAATGAGTTTATGACAAGTGTCCTCCTCTTCCTCGCCACCGGCACCAGGCTGCGGTGGCGCTCCTAGCTAGCTAGCGAGCAAGCTAGCTGTAGCGAGCTAAACCTTTCCTCCGCACATTTCCTGACTAAACCGGCGGGAGCTAACAGCTAGCATGTCTGACTGACACAACGCGTCGCTATGTTAGCTCGTGGTTTTCCGTGTAGCTTGTAGCGCGGCTGACAGCTGTCAGGTCAACAACGCGTAGAGTGTGACTCAGTTAGCATGTTAGCTAACCGGCTGCGGGGCGTTGGTTTTTGATCCTAGCCGCCTAACACTGACTCGAAGCGTCTGTGACCCCGGTCTGTGTCTCTATTTGTCTGACAGGTGCGGTCGTTCCCTCTCCGACACTTGGACCCCCCCTCCTGCCCTCCCGGCATGGCTGCAGACTCGATGGAGATTGACGACTCTCTTTACAGGTGAGTCCTCTAGGTGTACTCTGTTGTTGTTATTGCTCATGAACCTGCAGATCAAGTCGGAGTCCGGACAGGAGATGACAGTGTTGTGTTCTGCTCTTTCCTCTTCCCTCCAGTCGCCAGCGATATGTGCTGGGAGACAGTGCTATGCACCAGATGGCCCAGTCGTCAGTCTTTCTCAGCGGAATGGGAGGACTGGGAGTGGAGATAGGTAACCATCACAGCACTTTAAAGATATTCAGCACCACTGTACTCTTATAGTTGCTGCCAACTGATTGAATCTGATTAACTTGATTTCTGGTTTTACAGCAAAGAATATCGTCCTGGCCGGTGTGAAGGTACGCACCCTCACTGAAATGTGATTGTCCAAGAAATTTAGAATGTGTCAAAGTGTCCAACCAGCCCTAGTGTAAACATCTGTCCTGAGCTATGCCATCACAAGTGGTCAGTACATGTTATCGGTGTGAATGCACCCGAATGGGTCCTGAGATCCGATCCCATTCAGAGCTGGTTTGGGACTCGTGTGGCAACATACTTTACACTGAGTGAACGTAAATGTGTCCTAGGGCCACATCTAAAGGAACACGCCTTCTCATGTCACGCCTCTAACCCACTTCAGTTTCACAATTCATCAAATCTATTTTTACCCCACGTTGCCCAAATATGGAGTTGTTTGTGGCAACAATAATAACACTGACTGCCACCTAATTACTGTTCCTTTTTGTAAATTGGTAAAATCTTACTTCACAGCTGATATGCAGCTCATCGATTATTTTATTACCCCCTGACCATTTCAATACCAGGTGTAAATTGGCAAACTCAGCGCAGGATGGCTGATTATACCAGGTCTGATCAGGACCTTTGTCTTCCCAGTGCTTTAGATGTAGTCTCTGTGTACATGTGTGCTCTGTCTGTGTGTACAGGCGGTCACCCTTCATGACACAAAACAATGTGAGACCTGGGATCTGGGCACCAACTTCTTTATCCGCAAAGAGGATGTGTTGAACAGCAGAAAGAGGTAATATTCTACATAAATCTGGACAACCTTTACTTGCATGGAGAAATGTCACACACTCACACACGGACTGTGATCCTCATATACAGGCAAACCCTTCTTATAAATCTCTTGTTTTCTTAGATTGTTTAATAAAAGTTTTCATCCATCCTCAGGGTGGAGGCGGTGGGCCCTCGGGTCGCAGAGTTGAACCCCTATGTTCATGTGGACATGTCTTCCTCTGCCCTGGATGACAACACCGATCTCAGTTTTCTTAGCCAGTATCAGGTAAGACATTTGTGTATGCATTGTTCTTAGTCAGTCATAAAAGTTAAAATGTATTTGGTTCATAAATATATGTTGGATGGAGATCTAACTATATTGTATTACACATAGATTGAAATAATACCTTACGCCTCACTTCATTTTATCTGCCCCTGCATGTTAAATTTAATTTGAAAAATGCTTAACTGCTGTAGACCGAAAATTTGGCTTCAAAGTTTTTTAGTTTTTTGTAGAACAGAATCAGTTTGAATTCATAAAAGTCTGTCTTTGTCATTTTCTTGTAGATTTCACTTAACCTTAATTAACATAGGCTTTGTTTTCTTGTTCAGACTGCTGCAGACTGAAGGTAACATTTGATCTCTGTCTGTTTGCTCTGCTCTCTCCTGCAGTGTGTGATCATGACCCAAGCCAGGTTAAACCTACAGAAGAGAGTAAATGAGTACTGCCACTCACAACAACCCCCCATCAGAGTAAGTCTTCAGTCATTACAGTGGTTCTACATCACAGAGCACGAGTTAACGATGTCTTGTGGATGCGGAACACACAAACAGTCAAGTATTTATCCCTACCTGTATTAGAACTTGAAAATTGTCAAACATTTTGTGCGCATGCCCCCTGCCAAGCACAACACGAGACAAAACCTGACTGAGGAACGATCCTGATCATGATCATCGTTTAATAACTAATTACATGTGATCGTGAGCGACAGACACATACACGCTCCTGTAAACTAACCAGACTGTTGCATTTTCTTCCCTGCCAGTTCATTAGTTGTGACGCCTATGGCATCTGTGTGCGGGTGTTTTGCGATTTCGGGGAAGAGTTTGAGGTCTCTGATCCGACAGGAGAGGAGCCCAAGGAGATTTTCATCCAAACTATCAGTCAGGTAGATATCTGCAACATGTAGAATTGGCATTTTGTTATTCTAAATGTATTGTTACTCTAAACATTTGACAAATCCTCTTGACACTTTCCCCTTAAGGACAATCCAGGAGTGGTAACATGCATGGACAACCAACCCCACGGCCTGCAGACCGGCCAGAGTGTTGTGTTCAGAGAGGTCAATGGCATGGTGGAACTCAACGGCACTGCACGACAGGTCTCAGGTATTATGTCAACATTGCAGATATATTTCTTTAAGTGTATTATTGTAAATCTATTTCACCAGCATACCTGACCAATCTGAGATGCAACCAACATTAAGAATATAGTCGTTATATGTATTTGACGTAAAACCAATGCTGTCTCTTTCATTTCTGTCCCATTTTGAGCTGTTCCAAGAGCAGATTTGATGAGAGATTTTCTTTATTGGTGAAGTACAGTGATCTAATCTAAGCCATGTTTGTTTCCTTTTTGGTGTGTGTGTGTTTGTTATCAGTCCTTTCCCCTCATAGTTATGCAATAGGAGATACATCCCAATTACAACCATATGCACATGGAGGTTTCTTTTTCCTGGTGAAAACCCCCAAGACATACACATTTGTAAGTAGAGTCACATCAAACATCACAGTGAACCTGAAAACAAACATGTGTCTCCAGTTGAACCTCCTGAACGCCTTCATATTTTTGTATTTCAGGAGACGATAGAGAGGCAGTTGTGTGATCCTCAGGTCCTGACACCAGACTTCAGTAAACCAGAGGTGAGTGTTTAAAGCCGTTCCTGGAGACTGAATCGCAAAGTGAGGTCAGGGTGCCAGTTAGATTTAACCCTAACCCATGTTCAAAGCGAACATGACATATCACCAAAAAGCTAAAATAATGCAGCATATCCTGTTCCACAGGATTAGATTGTATGCTCAGGAATAATGGAGCCATAATTACTGCTGGATCCATACATGGTCAAAAATTGAAGCATCACCTTATATTGAAAAAGTAAACGAAGCACACATGTGGACAAGGCAGTAACATAATCTGACTTCTTAGCTTATTCTATTCTATTTTTATAATAACCATCATATTTAGAGTTGCATGTACTAGTGAAGCCAGAAAAGAGATCAATAAGATTACTAATTAATTAAGTCCTATTATGTTAACCAAGCTGTGTAATATATACTCAAGTTAGCCAATGCCTATTATTTTTGTCAAGACAATTGTTTTCTCACAATCTTTTCTTAATTCATCCCATCAGGCTCCTCTTCAGATCCATGCAGCCATGTTGGCTTTGGACACCTTCCAGGAGCAACACAGCCGACTTCCCAGCATCGGGTAAATTCAGTATTTCTCTGCTGCTCACTGTCTAGATGACAGATCTGCTGCTATTCTTTTTTGTACTCCTGCACCTGAGGATATCATTGGTCCTGGATGTGGCTTTCAGTGTGTTGAAATGTTTCATGTTAAGTTGTGAGCAGTTCTACTTTGATGCCATCAGGTGCTTACAAGACGCTGAGGTTTTACTGAAGCTAACTGAGGAAGTGAATGCTACTCTGAGGAACAAAGTGAGTCTTCTCTTCTGTTTTTATATCCTTGTGCTTGAATTTCCCTTTCATTCCCAGCAGAGATGAACCCTCATTCATTTTCCTTCCTCCTCTCTCTTTCTTTCCTCCCAGGCTCCTGTAAATGCTGAGCTGGTGAGCTGCCTGTCGAGGACGGCGATGGGAACTCTTCCACCTTTAGCTGCAGCTGTAGGAGGCCTAGCCAGCCAGGAAGCTCTCAAGGCCATCACAGGGAAGTTTGCACCACTTCAGCAATGGGTAGGTCATAACATTTTAACAGTAGTTCTTGTTTTCAAAGGCCAAATGTTGCTTTTTCAGTTCAATAGCAAAGTCTATTCCATTTCTATTGCAACACATTTATGGGAACTATTAACTCTAATAGCTTTACAAATATTCCTTCAGCATTTTGCATCTTTTTTTATATAACTTAACTGTTAACTTTATCTCTGTTCAGTTTTACCTTGATGCCATCGAAGTTGTTAGGCCTCTTCAGTCTCTTACTGCAGAGGAGTTCATTCCCAGGGGCGACCGATATGACGGATTACGAGCTTGTATTGGCGAATCTATGTGCCTTGAACTGCACAAGCTCAGAGTCTTCATGGTGAGACTCTCAGCTTTTTATGGTATCTTTTATGTTGCATTAAGTTGAAGGATACATTTGAGTAAATGTCTTCTCTTCTGTTCCAGGTCGGCTGTGGTGCCATAGGCTGTGAGATGTTAAAAAACTTTGCTCTGCTTGGGGTTGGATTGGCCAAGTGCTCAGGAGAGGTGGGCATCCGCTCCCTTTTTCTTTTCTCTCCTCTGTCTTACTGCAACTCTACAATTTACTGAAACTAACTGGACTGCATCTGTCCTTCCTCAGGTGTGCATTACAGACCCGGACCTCATAGAAAAGTCCAACCTCAACAGGCAGTTTCTCTTCAGACCACATCATATACAAGTGAATACACTTCCTTTTCCACTTGTGTTCCCTCAATATTAAATTACATGAATCACAGTACACTCACTATGCTGTACAGACACTCACACTCCTGTTTCTTCCTTGTCTCAGAAACCGAAGAGTACCACAGCAGCAGAAGCCACTTGCGATATCAACCCCGACCTGCAGGTGGATGCACACCTCAACAAGGTGTGCCCGGCTACCGACAATATCTACAGTGACTCCTTCTATTCCGGCATGAACCTGGTGGTCACAGCGCTGGACAACGTGGAGGCCCGGAGATATGTAGACAGGTTGGTGGAAATGATAATGTAGTGTTATTGAAGTTCATTTTTAACTTCAGACGGTAGTGCTATGCAAGCACTGGCCCTGCAAGGTCCAAGACTATTTGGAACACTAGGTGGCGTTATGAGCAAAGTTCAATCCATAAATCAGAATATATCTTCTATAAATGTGATAAAAGAATGTTATTAAAACATTAATTTCTTTCATCAGTTATGTAATTTATTACATTAAAGTGTTCTGTATCTGTTCAAAGCATTTAAGTAATTTATAACTTCCTGTGATCTAATGGCATTGGGCCAAGTACTGATGTTGTGTTTCTGTATGCATTTAATTTCCAGTCGCTGTGTATCCAATCAGAGACCTCTCCTTGACTCGGGTACCATGGGAACTAAAGGACACACAGAAATCATTGTGCCAAATTTGACAGAGTCCTACAATAGCCATGTGAGTGTGAAAGCATATTTTTATTCTTTGCTCCATTTTCTTCCTGCATTGTTCATCTTCAGTGACTCAACAAACACAGACTTTATTCTAAGAACAATCATTCAACATATATCTTCCAGAGAGACCCCCCAGAGGAGGAAATCCCATTCTGCACACTAAAATCTTTCCCCTCTGTCATCGAGCACACCATCCAGTGGGCCAGAGACAAGGTTTGTTTTTCTTACCAAATCCCTCTTTCATTTTTCGCGTGATGATTATTTTAGTTTTCGGAATCTCTGTCTGTGTACCGTCCTAATTTAAATTTTTATTTCCATGGGTTTACGTAGTTTGAAAATGCATTTGCCCACAAGCCCTCCGTGTACAACCTGTTCTGGCAGACTCACTCCTCGGGTGAAGCGGTGCTACAGGTAAGACTTTGCATACCATCAAGTATTTCAATAACCTTTTAATGTTATACAATAAACATGGATTTGAATGTTCATTTGTTTGTGTTTTTGCAGAGGATGCAGGCAGGGGACAGCCTGGAGGCGTCATTTCAGGTCATTAAGCTGCTAAGCAGACGACCCAGTCAATGGGAACAATGCATTGCTGTAGCCCGCCTGAAGTTTGAAAAGTATTTCAAGAGAAAGGTAATTAATCGCAACCTGTAAATACACAAATACTCATAACATGGTGCAACATGATAACCGTTGTTTTCTGCTGTTCTTTTCATCAAGGCCCTACAACTGTTGTACTCTTTCCCCCTGGACACAAGGTTAAAAGATGGAAGTAAGTTTTTTATTAAACACACATTTGCCTCTAAATTATTTCACAGTAATTTTATATGTGTAACTACAGTATAAAATGAATGTACATAGTAAAATCTTTGTCCTCATCCTTAGGTTTGTTTTGGCAATCCCCTAAAAGACCTCCAGCACCCATTGATTTCGACTTGAACGACTCTTTGTGAGTGCTGCATTATTTCATATTACACTTCAAGCCTCTTTTATTATTTTGTGTTTCACATCTGAGCCTCTTGGCAAACCCAACTCTGTTCCCATCAGGCACTTCACTTTCATCATCAGCGCTGCTCGGCTTTTCGCCGGGATTTATAACATCCCATACTCAGAAAAGGTAGGTCGTCTGCACTCACGCACACACTGTCTCAAATACAAGTAACCCACTTAGTGACTAATCCTTTCCATCTTTCAGGACCTCTCCAAAGAGGCAGTGGCCAGGATTCTCTCCGATGTCAAGATTCCTGAGTACAGGCCTTCAGAGAAAGTAAGCCTCTCCACTCATCTGCTCCTTGATGTCTGAATGTAGAGCAAGGAATCCTGAACTTGTTTGCTGTGGATCTGTCCCTTCCAGTGTATAGAGACAGACGAGACAGTAAGGAAGCCTGATCAGACGAAGATGTCTCAAAGCAGTCATGAGGAGAGGGAGGCCATCACACAGCTAGAGCAGGCCATAGCTGCTGACCGCGTCACCCCTGGTACATGAATAATAAATAAATATACACTGAAGATGGTTGTATTACTATCATTATTATATCTCGTGTTAACTCCTATGTGTGAATCTCTCTGTAGAGAGATTGCAGATGCGGCTGCTGCAGTTTGAGAAGGACGATGACAGCAACGGCCACTTGGACTATGTCACGTCAGCATCTGCTCTCCGGGCGAAGATGTACTCCATCGAGCCGGCTGACCGACTCAAGACCAAGCGCATCGCTGGCAAGATCATCCCTGCCATCGCCACTGCAACGGCTGCTGTGGCTGGACTGGTGAGAGCAGCGACCCAACACACTTCTGTCTTTCCAAGAAGTGTATTGAGAAAAGGCTTGAATTTACAATTCACAGACATGCATGTTTGAGATGTTGCCATCCTGTGTTAATGAGTGATAATATGATTTCAGCTTTTTTTGTCTATTTGCTCTTTTTATATCTTTTTTGTATGTTTGTTGATGTACTCAGGTGGCTCTCGAGTTAATCAAGGTGGTTGGAGGCTACGGGTTTGAATCTTTCAACAACTGCTTCTTTAACCTGGCCATCCCTGTAGTGGTGCTCACCGAGCCTGCACCAGTCAAACGGACACTCATCAGGTAAGAGCTAACCTACACAGCCCCCTCACCTCACTAATGCAGCATCACAACAAAGTTCAAGTTGCAAGCTGACAGTTGAGTGGTGTCTTTCCCCAGGGACGACATCTACTTCTCCATCTGGGACTGTTGGACTATCTTTGGCCATGAGGACTTCACTCTGTCTGACTTGATCAATGCAGTGAAAGTAAGAAACATTACTCGCATTATACTGCTTTTGATTATCCTGAGGTTTTTTTTAACACTTATTTGAATCTATCTTAATGGTGGTGTCAAATAACATGTTGATGCTTTTTTATGACAGGAGAAGTATGGAATTGAACCCACTATGGTTGTCCATGGTGTGAAAATGCTCTACGTGCCTGTGATGCCTGGACATTCAAAGAGACTTAAATTGACGTGAGTGCCTTACCTGAAAATAAGTCTTTTTCTCACCTTGATCTTTGTTCAGATTTTGTTTTTGTGCTGGAAATGGTTCAAAATGCACCTGTTGTCCACAATGTACAGACTGTTTTAACTCTGACTCTCTGCAGGATGCAGAAGCTGATCAAGCCATCAGTGGACCGCCGCTATGTCGACCTGACGATGTCATTTGCTCCGGAGGCAGATGGAGACGAGGACCTTGCCGGTCCTCCCGTCAGGTACTACTTCAGCCGGGATGGAGAGACGCCGTGACACCTTTCAAAAAGTCGTCCTGAAACCTCTTGTGTCCTTACTTCCCTTCCTGTTAATGATGTGCCCCAGTAACCTGGGCCAGGGGCCAAGAGCTTTCCCTCAGGATGTTATCTGACAAGGGCAAAGCTCCTGGCCCCAGCACAAGCCCTCTCCCCTTGTACTTCATGGAGCAAGAAGAAGCGAGTCCTGGTCCCAGTTTCTCTAGCCAGTGGAACACGAGGCGGCTCGAGTAACATTTAACTGTACCTGTGTACATATATTTTCTCTGTTCTGTTTTCTACTGGTGAAATGCACAGCTCTGCCTGTGGCGATGCCTTAATTGATAAATAACCTCTTTCTGTTTGTGGCAGTGAGACTGACTAAAAAGTATGTTTACAGAAAGCTGCATACTCCCGAATTAAAGACCCACAAGTCTCATATCTGTTTTAAATCTGCTCAGACTGCCAGAGCAATGAAGTGGATTTGAAGGCATCGTGTCTTCTTCTTCCTCAGAGTCCTCTGCTTGGGTTTGAACATATTGCTGACAACAGAATTATCCAGTTGTCAGTCATCTTTCCTCATAGCAACAGGTCAAGCCAGTATTTGTTTTCAAATTAAAGGTGCATCAGGTCAGTGAACAGGGATTGTTCTCTTTTCATCATCACATTGATAGCATCATAAAACATGTATATCACGAGGTATCGCTCAAAGGTTAAAGGGCAACACACACCGCTGCATCTCGATGAGCTTCATCATCATCGACTCTTTGCCTCCCAGTCAAGTGACGCAGGTGATGTGTGGTGCACTTAACAATGCGAGTAAAACCACCTCGAGTTGTAGCTGCTCGTCTTACCTGTTTCATTAGGTAACCACTTCGTTAACACATTTGGGAAACCATGTTAAATAAAGTTCAATGGCTGTTTCACAGACATCTTCTGGAATTACACTATTTTAAAACACCTTTTTTTTTTAAGAAAACATTTTCTTTGCTGTTAATGTATTTCTTTCATTTGTTTATGGATAAGTGTCCATGCCATGTATTTATTTACTTCCTACTTATTTTTTTGTGTTGAGCTCTGTTGAGTCAAGGTTCACTAGTTAATCAACAGCTGGAGGTGTACGTCGCCCTTCTTTTCAATTTCAGAAGGAGGATGTGAAGAGGATCTTTGAAGTGGTCCTCATTGGCCTGTGCAAATTAACAAAAATGTTAATGTAGTTTTGAATGGATCGAGTAATGAAAAAATCCAGTTTCTATAATTTAGAAGTTATCAGACATATTCAAGTCTCTGATCATTACCAGAGGTGGTGAAAATGTCTCGTACTGACAACACTTCTTATGCAGTGAATGTCAAAGTGTAAAACAAAATAGTTTTAAAGAGCTACAATGATGATGATGCATGTTCTTGTGACAGACAACTCAACCAATGGTCCAATAAAATGTGAGAATTCTGGACGTCCTCGAGACAAGCGCTGCTCCAAGTCTGTTTCGTTTTAAGTTTCATCGTAGTGGAGCTGAAACGAGTTGATCGCTGGAAAATTGATTGAAAAAAAACCTTCTGATTAATGTTTGTTTAGGTCTTATCTCTTACATTAGAAGTTTGGCTGCTTCTCTGTCATATCACAGTAAACTGAATATTTTGTTAAGGTGAAACAATTATTTGTTTTCACATTTTATAGACAAAAATGACTAATCAACGCATTAATATATCGTTAAAATAACCATTTGTCAATTTATTAAATAACAGAAATTCATCTTGCATAAAATATGTCATGTATTAATAAATAAAATTTGATTATTTTCACATATTTATACTTTTTTGATCCTGTAAACCAGGGAGATGAGTTAGAAATACATTCAATAGTTCATTTAGAGTTCATAGAGCAAACATGGCTCTTATATTTATGCATTTCATTCATGTAAGTATATTCATTAAAAATATTTTGCACAGATCACGTTATTTACACACAGAACTACAGTAACTTCATGTTGGTGTCAGACATTAAAACATTGTGATTACAGATCGATGTCCTGCAGGTTCCCCCAGCTGGGCCCCACCTTGACTTTGGCCTTGAGCTTTACATAGAGTTTTACTGCCGACTCCATCTCTCTCTTTACTATCTGAGCAACCTGATGAAGAGTTTTGGGAGAAAAAAAGAATTTGAAATATATACATATGGTCTTTTCTAGACTGTGATGTCTTTTGTTTCTTAAATTGGCCTAAAAGAAATGTGCAGGAAATGCACTACATTTAAGAAAAATATTCATATCTCTAAGTTTCTTTAAATTCTCTATACATTTAGTTACTGACAATCCAGTAGATCATTTCCATACCTGGATGAGGTCGTCCTCTGTGGTTTCATAGATGAGCTCATCATGCAGCTGCAGGACAAAGTAGGCTCCTCTTAGGTGAGACATCCGAGCCCTGCTCTGGTTCCTGGCTGTATAACAGAACAGCATTGATGTTATCAGACACGATTAGTCCACAGGCTTCCACTGTCTGCGTGTGCTGTGAGAACGGTGAAAGTGTGTGTCACCTGAGAGTGTGTGCTGGTGAGACGCTGGAGCAGCAGGATAGGTTTTCCTCAGTCGCTTCTGGATGTTCACGGTTGCGAGTTTAACAATGTCTGCTGCTGAGCCCTGAACAGTCGTGTTCACCGCCTGACGCTCTGCCTGAGGGAGGGAGCAAGAGGGAAACTGATTAGAGCAAATTAAACAAACAAGAAAATCGAATGTATTTCACGGACGAGTAAGTTGTGGTGGAGTAGCTCGCTTACATGTGCTTTGATGTGCGAGCTGGTGTTAGTGATTCCAGGGAGGTACCTCCTGCGGCCCTTCAGCGTCTGGACGTAGCCGTTCTTTACACAGTTCTTCACAGTTTCTTTAAGAAAAGCATTGATGCCTGAAACAGAAAAAACAGAAAGACCACAAAGTGAAACATCAACTCAACTGAAACACTGGGCAGCAATTGTATTTATCGTTCCACAATATCTGTTGAAGTATTTGTGGAAACCCACTTTTAGAAACTTACATTTAAATACACTCACAATTTTTATATTTTAAAAGCAAAAATATGTGAAAAAAAAGAATCAGGTATTGAATACATTGTGAGCCATTAGTTTAAGTACGATTAAAGCAGAAATGGAAATGTATCTACCTTTGTATCTGGACTTGAAACTCTCTATGTAGCAGGCTGCATCATTCTCCTCCACTCCCATTTGTTCCCCCAGAGACTTGGCTCCCATCCCGTAAATGATACCGTAACAAATCTGCAAAGACAAACGCACATTATCTCACATGTAACACACACTCACACGCATGCTAGTGAGCTTCCCATTGAAGGGGCACGTCTGTGGTCCTCGTCTCTTTCCTGCCTCGTACCTGTTTCGCCTGTTGTCTCAGGCTGTCATTCACCGTCTCCGGGTCGATACTTTTCCACTCGGCGGCGATGCAGCGGAACACGTCTGCTCCTCCGTTCAGCACCTGGTGAGCACACAGAGGCTCCGTCTAGCTTTACCCGCGTATCCAGGTTTAACATACAAGGGTTTCTTACTGTTCACTACAAACCACTGACCTGCAGAAGTCGCTGATCCTTGGACAGATGAGCCAGCACCCTCAACTCCAGCTGGGAATAATCGGCTGCTAATATCATTCCTCCTGCAGTGTTATGCAAAAAGACAAGGATGACACACAACACACACTGAAGTTACAGACCAACATGAGACAATTACCATCATTATAGTCACCTGAAAACGGTACAAAGGCGTGTCTCATGCTGACAGAGAAGGTCGGGCCTTGTCCTGCAGCTCCAGCTGTAACTGAAGGCACCGCAGGGCGTCTCTTCTTTCTGAAACAGAACAGTCAGAGCTTTGTAATGAAACTGCATCGATATCTTTCAACTCCAGCAACGGTTAGATAACTTTGAAAATGGTCTTTAAACCTGTATGGCCTTTCTCATTTATGACACTGTATTTCCCTACTCATATAATTGGTTATGGTATTATGAATAGTGGAATAAAAGATAGTTTGATTTTAGATTTGATTGATCACCACACAAATGAATACATTTACTTTCATATTGACCTTTTACATGATGCATCTTCTGTAGTGTTTGCATTCAGAAGCTCAAAAACAAAATAGTAGTTATCAACACAGTAAGAGCCTGAGTGGAATGTTCTTGTTTCTTTCTCAAGTGGACAGATTTATCCACCAGAGGGGAAATGATATATGAGGAAGTTGTGATTAAAATAACAGTTCTTACTGAGAACATGCTGGAGGCCACCCAACCCCCCACTTTGAGAGGCGCTGGCTCATAACTCATACCCACCCTGGTTTGTTCTGGCAGCCGTTTTGTGACGGAGGACTCTCATCCACCTCCGTGGGCATGTCGATCTCAAAGTCTTTGGGGACGTTCTGTATGTTGGGATCGGTGAAGCTCACGCGACCTGACAGCAGAATGAGCTCGGTCACTGCATGTTTTACATTTACTGCTAAATAAAACATGCTAAACAAAAACATAATTCACCAATGAAATGAAGCTGTGTCCTCGTGAAACACGTTCCACATGTATCGGTTGTCTACGAGCTTTACCTGTGGCTGTGTGTGTCTGGGCGATGGAGTATATTCTGTTCATGGCCAGTCCAGGATGATATTGTTTCTCCCTCTGCAGGGGGAACACCACTTTGGTCAGGGCATTAGTGATCCGCCTCCACTCCAGAATCACACCTGGCAGCGGGTGCAAGGGGCACAGTTTCTCCAGAACATCCTGCAGACATGTTTTTTATTTCGTTTAAACGCTGTGGATGTTAAATCTCCCCAGTAACGTTGTGTAATGCAAAGTAGTTTCACCTTGGTGGTGCTGAACTGCTTCCCGAGCCGTACTCTGCCACCGCCTCTCCTGGTGTAGCCCAGAGTCTTCTTACTTTTTGATCCGCCCACGTCTCCATTTGGAGGCAGGTGAAGCTCCAAGAACAAAACCTAGCACACACAAGTTTGGAGAAACTGTAACTCTGAGTGAATTTGAAGCTGTGGAACAAAACACTGTCGGGATAGAGAAGTAAACGTGTCAAACCTGCGCAATGTCGTCCACACTGGTGAGGGAGAAGCCGTGTCCAGCCAGGTTGTACGCCTGAGACTCCAGCGTCGAGAGTTTGGCCTGCATCACATGTTTCTGTCTCTCGCACTCCTCGGCACTGAAGCCCACTCCATTCAGTTCCAACAGGGCCAAACTCACCTGAGAAGGCATCTCAATGCTCCTGAATAGATCTGACACACACAAAACATTAAACCACGGATGTTTACCACAGTTCTGTCCACTGCTACAATACTGTACGATTCACAGTCTCTATACCAAGCATGCCGTCCTGCTCCAGCAGGCCACTGACGTGCTTCATGACAGCATGTACCAGCACACTCTTGGTCGCCGCCCTGACACGGGGACAGTGTGCATGTGCATTTCCGAGTCCATCCAGCAGAGGTAGCTCTTCAGGACAGAAGACCGTCACCATGTTGGGCAGAGTCCTCTCCTCACTGCCAGGGTCCACCAGCCAGCAGGCGACCTGTGGTGAACAGTCAACACAGTCGTTGAGCTGCAGGTTCTAGTTTAGGACATAAACCCGCCTCCTACATGTTGGTGGATGGGACATGGAACAAACTAATGAGTCAAAATACACCTGAACTCAGATGGTTTCTGGCAATTTACAGAGCTCTTAACACACTGTGTTCAAGTGTTAATGTAATGATAAGTTTGGTTTTAATTAGTTACTTGATGCAATTAAAACGATGTGAAACTTCATTATTGAAGACTGAGAGTGACTGTTCCTGGACAAACGCTTCTTCTTCAACAATGAAGTTAGAAGAACTTCTCTACTATCTGCAGGAGTGTGTGTGTGTTTGTGTTTGTCTCTGTGGCTATTCACACATTTATTTAGTTATTGATCGATGATGTCTGATCATGAATCCGGATCGCTCAGGTCACTTTAACCCTTATGTCCTGGCTTTCAATGCCAAGCTTTTTACTCTGCATGAGTACAAAGATGTGCATGTGAATGGACACTGTGCATGTATGAGCTCTGTATTCTCACCTTGGGATCTTCACAGCTGCCCTCCAAGCTGACGCCACAGCTCAGTACAAGCGTCTTGTACACCGGGATGATGTCATAAGTGACAACCACTACCCCACTGGGACCCTCTGATGGCCGGCTCAGACAAGCCCTCACCTGCCCCAGCCTCTCACTCACTGGCAGATCCTCATCCAGCAGAGGAGGAGCCAGACTGGAGCTCAAACCTGAGCGTTAAACAGACGACATGAATGAGGGGACGTTTCATAGTGGGGTGTGTAGTTACGTGCGTGTGCGTGTCCATACCTTTGCTCTGCTCATGCTGCAGAGATACGTAGTACGCGTCTCTTGCTCCCCAGCAGACCGACAGTCCAATGAGCACCAGTCCATCACTGTTTCTCACTGGGAAACCATTGAGCTTCTGATGGACGGCTGATGCTGCACAGATGAACACACGCATGGATGAGGCCATGGGTTATTCAGGTTATTAGTCATTTGTGTTGTAGGTGACAAGGTAACCAGATGCAGAACAATTAGGGTCCATTTTACTGCAGCTTAATGTCACCTCTATGTTTACCTCTCTTGTGTTTCCCTCCTCTTTCCTCCTCAGGCTGCTCTCTGCGCTCCCTCTTCTCAACCGCCAACGCCAGAGAGTACCGCTCCTTAGTTTTCCACTCTCTGATGAAAGTTTCAAACAGGCTCCTGTCACTCGCCACGTCTATGATGGAGAAAGACCCAGAGCTGCTGGAATTAAGTGACGCTTCTTGGGACAGCTGAAGAGTGAAGCCTTCAACGACTGGAGACTCTGTATCGGATGGAGTCTTTGGTCGTTGAGAGGACGGAGAGGTGCCCTGTGGAGGACGGCTGAGCTGCTGGTCGCTGGGTAGCAGGGGTTTGGTTTTGGAGCATTGAACAGACCTGAGCTCGGATTCAGGACGTGTAGTTAAAGATTTTGGTTTCTCTAGCTTGTGGCTCCGATCAGAGTTGGGCTGTTTGGTGTCGGTAGCTTCTGATGGATGATTACCGTGTCCTGAGAGAGATTTACGACATTTCCGGGCTGCCTGTTGCCGTGGAGGAAGGGTTGAGGGGGTCGACTGGTTCAGGGGCTTGGTGGTGAGAGGCGACTGGACCGAGGAGGTGGTTAGTTTTACTCTTGGGGTGACCGGCGGCGTTTCCTGGGTGGGGGGAATGAGGTCACCAGCAGATCCAGGTCTCTCTGGGTCCTGACTGGAGGGTTGTGCCGACTGAGATTCGCTCTCAGTGGCAGGTTGCACATTCAGCTTTCCTGTGTTCCTGCCCGCTGGTATTGAGGGCTGAGGTGGATCTGGAGTTTCTGTGTTTGCAGCAGCAGCAGCCGCAGCAGCAGCAGCAGCGGCTGTTTGAGTGGCTGTGTGGCCTGCGTTAGTGTTTTGCCATGACTGGTCAGACATACTCGGCCAACGGTCAAAGATCTCTTGTAAATCCGGGCTGCAACAAAGATTTCTTTCCGGTGCATTATCTACAAGTAAAACATTCATGTTTGTTTCCGTCTCTTGCTTTCCACTTTCACCCCCCTGTCTCCCACTTGCTTTGTTGTCAGTAGTGCACTCTGTAGCTGTGTCCTTGTCACACTCACGTTGAGTTGCAGTGCGCTCAGGTTGTGTTTGTATCGGACCAGGTTCAGATGGAGAATCTGACAGCTGTTCCTCTGCGTTGGGTTCCTGAACTTGATGTAATCCATCTCGCTCTGTTTGCGTTCGCTCCGTATGCCTGAGCAAGCTCTGCCTCTCCATAAAATGCTCGCCCACAAACATTGAGTCGCCCCACTCCGACAGGTTGAAGGAGGACTCGCCCCACTGCACCGCCTCCTGCTTATCAGCCTCCTGGTTGGCGAGGAGCTCGCTGCGTCGTCGCTCCTGGGTCGATGGAAGGGGACACTTCTGCTCCTGGCCATCAGATTCCTCCTCGTCTGACTGGTGGTGTGGGCTCAGACCAGCCAGCAGGGCGCTGTCATACAGGCTGTCGAACAGGAAGCTGCTGCTTCTGTTAGGACTCTCAGAAGCAACCTGATTGGCAGCAGGGACGTCAGTACCATCATCACCACCTTCATTTTTACCTTCATCCATGTTATCACCACCACCAGGACCAGGAGCCATCTGGGAAAACAACAAATTAAAGAGGCAAAGCACATGATCATATTGTTTTTCTTATTTGCAGTACATCGATATAATCATAATTATTATAATAGTTTCCAATGAGTCACCTGGTGGCTGGTGTCTAGGATGAGCTCCATCTGGCTATCTGTTAAAGAGATGTTGAATCTGGGACCTGGGTTATTAGGGGCAGTTCCGTTGTCTCCCTCAGGCTCGACAGCTGTTTCTACCTTTCCCTCCTCTTTTGTCTTTTCTGTTTCTAACATCTCATTCCTTCCTTTTTCCTTCCTGTATTCGTATGACTGCTGAACGAGAATTCTTTCTGTCTGAGTGTCCAATTCAAAGCTGTCGCCAAAGCTCTCCTGTCCCTTTTCAACATCTCCCCCATCCCCGGCGTACAGCTCCGGAGATGAGAACTTATCCACCTCTCCGGCCTCTACCCTTCTCCGCTTGGCTTCCGGAGAGAATAATGGAGGATCGGATGTGGCGCCGTTAGTCGGGGCAGAAACTGAGGGAGGAGTTTGTTGCCCGGGGTCAGTCGTCGACTGCTGGGCTGCAGGACCTGAAGTGTCAGCTGATTTCAGGGGGGATGTTCGCACAGTCTCTACGTTATCTGGGGGACATTTGTCCGTTTGTATGGAGTTCAGGACTTTGCTTAGAGCCCTTGAGTGCTTCTGTCTACTTTGCTGCACAGGTGAGGCAGCTCCCCCTGTGGTGCTGTCTCTTTTTAAAGTGCTTGTGGAAACACTACGGTGTTCTTCCACCCAGGACATCGGGGCTCTGAAACGAGGAGGAGGCATTGGAGGAGGCGTTGGCTGAGGCTGGGGCAGCGACCGAGGCAGAGGGCTGGATACAATCTCCGCCAACTCCTGCGTCAGACTTCTCTCAGGAACGGGCTGTTTTGCTTGATGACCCACTGGTCTACCTGAGACTGGGCCTTCACTTTTCTCCTCTGTTTTTTTGGATTCTTCCTCTTTTTCTGGCCTCATGGGTGTTTTTCTTTCTAATTTTTTATTTAGATTTTTTATTTTATTTGTCATGGAAATATTTGTATTTGTCTCTGCTTTCTTTTCTGTTTCTTTGCCACTCTCCACTGGCATCTCATTATCTGTTTGTATAATTTCAGGGTCTGTTCCATCTTCCTTTTTGTGCACCTCAAACTTTTTGTTTACTTCCTTCTCAGCAGGTTTGGACTCCCCCTGCTCTGTCCTGATTTCACCTCCTGGTTCCTCCTGTTTTCTTTTCTCACTTCTATAATCCTCGTCTCTATGTCCAACAGTATCTCTACTTTTACTTTTATTGAGCCTGCTTCCCTCATGGCCGTCTCTAGTGTTCCCTCCCTGCGCTTCATGTGAAATGAGATTTGAGCCAGATGACGTTTCTGAGCCACTGCTGTGATGGTCGTCAGGGCTGATGACACCAGGAGCTCCAGGAGAAAGTGTTGTCGGGTCCCACTGAACTCCTAGCCTGGCCAGGTCTTCCCGGAGGAGGAGCCTCGCCTCGGAAACAATCTCGTTGGCTGCTTCCTGCTCCGTCAGGGCCCGCCCACCTGTCACCCAGACACAGCGAAGCTTCCGTCTCTCCGCCACCTCCATTTCACTTTCATCCACTGCACGTTTGGAGCTGAGGAACAGACACCGTTGACTTTACATTTGGGCATCAACATTTTTCAGGGAGATTAAAACTTGGTGTGTTGATGTTAAAGTTGCTTTGATTTAGAAGTGGAATGAGTATATATTCATTTTTATATATATATATATATATATATACATATATATATATATATATATACACTTACTTACACAGCTATACTATTTGTGTAGTCAAACTACTTTTTTGTAAGTGTGTGGACAACTTTTTCCCAAAGGTGATATTATTTACATTTTACCTTTATAAATAAAGCTATTACTATCTTTTAACATATACTGCTTGGTTAGTGAGTGCACTATATAGGGTATACAAATTTCACTTAACATGGACTATATAGTGGAATATATAGTGATTAGTGAGGTGTTTTGGACACAGCCATCAGTCAGTCATTCAGTTGTTTAGAGATTATGGGAAGTATTATTTAAAAAGTTCTGAATTAATTCCAAGATCTCCACATGACTGCCACAGTCACACACGCACCTCTTGAATGGGACTGCATTCCTTAAGGCTTTCTCCACGTCGGCCACAGTAGCCCTGGCTAGTTCAGCGACAGTACAGAGCCCTTGTGTGTAGAGCGCTCTGGCTCGTGTTGCATTCAGGAGGGAGACTCGGACCAGGTCCACCAGCTCCCTCTGGACTCCAAAGCTCAGCCTGGTCTGGTACTGGGACAGCAGCAGCTCCATGTTGTGCCAGCCCAGACGCTTGCAGAACACTGTCACCATACCTGAGGGGCAGCACAAAGTGAACAGACTGTTTCTGGAAGCGCCAACACTAAGCCAATGATTAAAAGTCAATCATTAATTGTCTCTTTTTAAGCTTCGGCTTTAAGCTTTTGCTTTCTTCGGGTTTCTCGCTGTGTCTGTGTGGGTTAATTTAATATGGACTCGCATCCAGATAGAACTATGCTACATTTAAGCCCGTGCCTGAGGAGTCTACACACTCAGACCTCGTGAACCCTCTCACGGTAACTTGATGCAATAAGCATGAGCACTAATGAACAATGGATACAGTATATAGCTCTGAAGAAAGTACATCATCGATCAGCTAGTGGAATGAAGTCTATTTTGTATATACATTATTCTGAAGTGCAACTGCTTCCTGCTTCAAGTTACTATATTAGTTTCTACCCTCCATTTTTTATTTAAACTCTGGTGTACTCTACATTGACCTCAGCATGTACCTGCATAAGTAGAAGCAGACTGCTGGAGAGACTGCAACTGCCCACGATTGCAGGTGTATTTAGAAGCAACTGTTCCCAAAGGCACCTCATTCACCAGATCCTGGAGCACAAGGGTGGTGAAAAACCTGGATAGTGACAACAAAGACGGGAAGTTAATCTCTAAAACTAACTTTGTTTGTCAATCTGCAATCAAGGTGAAACTGAGCGTTACCGTTTATGAATTGCCATCTGTCTACGCTGTTTTTCTGTCTTGGCGACCAGTTTGCCGCTGACAGACCTGGCGAGAAAGCCTTCCTGGACGCCGACCAGCTCTGCCACTCTTTTCATCGATGACGAGAGCTGTTCCCACAGACGGAAGAACTGATACCAATCTATGGTCGTCCACTCTGCATACAACGGGGTGATCTGTGAGGACAAAGAACCATGTAAGACTCTGCTGGTGGGGACCGATTAAATTGGTTTGATGAGGGGCAATTTTTCTCAAAAGCTACAATCAACATTTAGTTACTCTTAGGAACGAAGTGGTGAGGGTTCAGGGATAATCTGGAGTGAATAAAACTGAGAGAAAGTTATTAAAAAAATGTACCAGATAAAGAATGTGCAAATCATTTTCCAGCACAAAGCCCTTCATGGCGCGCTGGAGATCTGCAAATATTCCCAGAGCCTCGGGAGGGGAGAGGGAGGAGGAGAGGGTGGCGCCACCGAGTTGAGTGGGACAGTATCGCTCCTCATGATCTGCAGATACAACAGATCTTTTATTTTTTGCCAAATCGCAGGAAAACTTCAGTAAGATATGAGTTTTGGTTTCAGTGTGCTTATTTACAGTAGACTTGCACCTGCATGTGATGTGCATTAACGTTTTCTGTGGTAGTAGTGCGAATATCAGTGTATCCAGATGCATCTGTTTGACTGCCTTAACTTAAAAAGTGAATCAGTTAAATGTGCCTTATGAGACTACATACTAGCTTCCATCAGGATGCTTTTTTCTATTTCTGTTTCCATCGTGGCATGGCACAGAATAAAATAGCACTTGGGCAATAGTGTCAGTACCGTCTCCCTCCTTCTGGATGCTAATAAATTCATTATCCATCAGCCATTCAACACAGGCCTCAATAGCCCCTTTGTTGGTCCCTTCGTCTGATCTGGATTTGCCGTCACATTTCATGCTGGCAGCAAGAAGGGAACACGAAGCGTACAATGACACATCCTGTGGAGTGCTGGCCACGCCGCCAACAATGATCTGTGATTTGAGATGATATGAAATAGGCACAGTAAAATAGGGTTCATGAGGCAGAATTATTTTTTTTGTCACTAAACTGACAAAAGACTTGTATTCCGTAATCAGGGAACGACTCGCATACATCCTGCAAGAAATAGTGTTAATGTAAATAGCCATGGTACCTCCAGGATGGCTCGCAGCATGCTCGTGGTGACACCTTCCCCTTCCTTTCTCACCAGACAGCTGCTGATTGGCTGAAGAGCACCTTTGAGGAGGATAATGCCTTTCTGACGCTCCGCCTCCTTACAAACCAGCACACTCTCACCTGAAAGAGGAGCAACAAAATTACATCAAACCAAGGAAGAGCGCTGTCTGCATCTAATTTCATCACGTGATGTAGGCTCAAATAAACATGGCTGCTCCATACCTATAGTGTCAACTCCCTTTCTCCCTGCTCGTCCTGCCATCTGTTTGTACGTGAGCGGGTCCAACAGGTGTCCGTTGAAAGTCGGGGTTCGAATGATGACCCTGCGTGCCGGGAGATTAACTCCTGAAGAGAGGGTAGAGGTGGCGGCCAGGACCCTGACCATGCCCTGACGGAAAGCTCCCTCCAGCACGTCGCGTTCATCGAATGTCAGCCCTACAGAGAGAATAAGAAACCTCAGCGTAACAGGATACAGTCACCCTGACATTCAGCCCCCAGTTTGTTGTGGTCATAGGGTTCAATGAGGGTGTTCACCTGCATGGTGGAAGGCCACGCCCCATGGCACAGTCCGCTGGAGGATGGGGTCAAGCCCAGCAGGAGTTCGTCTCAACTGGGCTAAAACATCCACTAGTCCCTCTTGATCCAGAGCCACTGGTCTGAGGTTAGTGTCACCCTGACCATCTGAAAGAAAGAGATAAATCATCTCACAATACAATATTCACAGAGAGTTATTCATGAATCTTTATTAAAATAACCAGGCTTATTTAGGGGACAGATATTAATGAGTGCATGAATTTGGTGTGTTTCATAAGGGGACTTTCTGGCCTTGGCAGAGATAAGCACTCTAGTTTAGAATGAATTTAGAAATCAGTCTCATACCAGCGAGCCTGAGGTTGTAGAACTCCCTTGCGATACTGTCCGCTAGTTTCTCACACCAGTTCTTCGAGGGGCAGAACATCAGCACAGAGCGGCCATCACCCACCGTCTCATAACACAAGCTCACTATGTGGTCGTCATCACCCTTTAAAGCAGGAAAGAACGCAGCACATGATTATATCACTAGTCAGGAGAAAGAATGCTTCAATCGTGATAACCGGACACTGGAGGAGCCGGCCATGCCAATCACCTTAATGTTGAGTGCCGGGGTGAACTGTCGCACAACGGAGAGGCTCTTGTCGTAGATGTTGCAGCCCACTTTGAGATGCTCCAGCAGGGGTACAGGTCTGTAGTCAGTCTGGTAAAGCTCGGCACCTAACCAGCTGGCCAGGAGGGAGAGGTTGGGCAAGGTGGCGCTCATCCCTATTATCTGTACACCCTCAGACAAAGACCTGTGGAAGGAGAGGCACAGACAAACTCACTTATCTAATAACATGATTGTAAAAAAAACACTGTACGACAAGACAAACCAGACGGACCCTGTGGTGTTCTGCTTCAGGGCTATGTAGCGGATTTTGGTCAAGAGCAGTTCGAGCAGGTATCCTCTTCCAGAATCCCCAACCATATGCAACTCGTCCACCACCACCATACCTGGAAGCACAAAAACAACACACAACCTTTAACTCATATTTTATGCTCTATTCATTAACACACACACACACACACTCACTCAATTTCAGGGTTGTATTAAACAGTTATAGCTTCTATGTTTTCGCCCCCGTCCTTTTGCTTTGTCAGAAGGATTAACTTAAACTACTGAACAGATTGACTTAAAATTGGGATGGACATTCAATTTTAGCAGATCAAAAATGTATATTGTTCAACATTGTGAAATTTTTTTTTTTTACATTTTCACCAATTTACCAGGAAATAATTCACTGATCTTGATAAAAAAAGGACCTGATATCTATGAGCGTGGGACTGCTGGGTCTTTGTGATATGCGCTTTACTGGTTGCATTCTAGTTTTTCTTACAGATTAATCTATCTTGTTTTTTTTGATTATTCCTATAATCTACAAAATGTCAGAAAATTGTAAACAAAACACAATTATCAGGATCTCAAGATGAAGTCCCCAAAAGACATGTTTGTTCCAACTAACTGTCACATATCCAAATATACTAAAGGTACAGTGAAATAACGCATACATTTAAATGATTAGAAAGATTGATAATCAAAACTCTATTACCACACATGCAGTGTATTACCTAGTAGACCCATACTGTCCTCTTCAATGAGTTTGTTGATCAGAGAGTTGGCTCTTTCTATGGTGCAAACAGCCACATCCAGTGCTTTGAACCCTCCAGCAGCTGAGGTGCTGCCCATGTATCCCTCCACACGAACCCCTGCCTCTTCAAATACACTCTGCAAGTGCAGAGACACAAGTCTTTTAGATGGAGATAAACTCACAGACAACACTTAGATATAATATATGATTCTGTCCACGTCTCCCTCACTTGAAGATAGTGCATCTTCTCTTTAGCCACAGAGACAAAAGGTAAAATGAAGAGAGCTTTTCTTTTAGTCTCCAAAATACGTTTCAACATCAGCAGCTCGGACACCAGAGTTTTTCCAGCACTAGTGGGAGCTGAAAAAGAATAGAAATATAAAGAGATTCAAGTTGAGAGGAGGTAAATTACAGAAATTAAACTTTGAATCCATTTTTTGTTTTTTTCCCCTTTCTTACCGGAGTACACCAGGTTACCTCCCTGCAGCACCTGTCCCACAGTGAGGCACTGAGCCTGCCACTCGAACATGCAGGTCACTTTGTGTTTCTGGTAGCGCTCCAGGACAACCTTGGGCAAACCCCAGCTGGATAACTGCAGCATTTCAGCTTGATTCAATGGAACACACAGGGCAATGCCTACAACAAAACACACATAACATTCTACATTTACACATGACATGAAATGACACTGGTGGCAGTATGAGCTCTGATATCAAAGTCTATTCTGAGAACACAGATGTAAATATATAAGTTTGAAAACTTGGCAAATGTCAACCTAGAGGGTTTCATGACAATACTTAAAATGACTCACCTGGCTGAGGTAGGGTGTCACTGAGAGAACTGAGCTCTAATCCAGTGGGGACTGTGAGCACAGAGGCCGACTGGTTTTGAAATGACTGCTGGAGCTTGGCCCGCTTCATGGCAGCTGTGAGGCGCGTGGGGCTGAACAAGATGTAGTCTCTGGACACATCAAGATGGGGGGCAGCATTCTTACTTGATCCAGGAGGGCTCTTTCTTCGGGGTGCATCCTTCTGCCTGTTGAAACCCAGAGAGTGAGAGACATTTGCAAACAGCAAAGTATAGAAAACAAAAACTGGGCGATGATGTGAGTTCAGACTCACTTGTTGGAGCTGCCTGCTCGCTGACTGTCTTGTATGTCTCGACATGGTGGCTCATTAATGTCGGCTGATGCAGGCACAGACTGGTCTCTTTCTGAACCCTTCTTAGCGCCTTCCACTTCCTCCAAATCCTCACTGAACAGAAGCTTCTGAGCGAGATCTTTGCACTCAGCCGTCCAACCTGGTCTGTTACAATCAACACTTCGCCAAGAGACCCTCTCCTGGGCTCTGGGGGGTCCCTGATCTTTGGGGGCCCTGTCGCTCTCCCGCTTATTGTCTCCAACTTGTGCAAGCGATTGTGCCGGGCCAAAGGCCGCCGATGACACTGGCTCCTCACGTGCATCTCTCTCTACTGGGGTCGGACGAGCTGCAGGCTTCGGAGGGTCAACAGCGTCCAGCACCTGCAGCAACTCTGCATCAAGCGCTAATGTGGATTCTCCCAGCGGGAACACTGCACCCCCACCCTAAGATAGATAAGAATACAGGTTGATTGTGATGTGAAATATTTAAAAAAGCAACATGAGACACCTTCGGTCATGCTGTCACACTCACCATGAGTCTGTCTCTGGTGTCTGACGGTCTGTCTCCTTGTAGAGGCTCCTCGGGAGCATGGAGGCTGTAGAGTTGGCAGTTTAATAAAATGAGATGCTAAGACGTCTCCTAGCAGCAGGAGGAATCTGGTCAGGATTCTTCTAACATTATGAACTGGGACTCACCCTTGTTTCTTCTTGATCTGGTGCTGACCCATGTAGCTCTTCCTCTTCGGACGACCCGAGGTGCTCATAGTGAACAAGCTGCGCTGGTTCCAACAAACGTGTGAGAAGCTGGATGTTAGTCAACATGACGTAAGTTCATAAACTGTGTTTAACAATACGAACGCACGTTGTATTGTTATTTTATAAATAAAACTTTATTTTGGAAGCTAAGTATAAACATTGTCCTTCAGTTGAGCAGCGCTGGAGCGTCTGAAATCAAAAAGTCCGCCGCTCCGCCCCGGTGTTACACAAAAATAAACTCGACGGAACAAATGCTCGAATGTGATCGTTCCTATGTATACTGCATCATTGTACTACTACTACTAAAACTACTACTACTAATAAGAATAAAAATAGCAATACAATAATAATAATAATAACAACAACAACAATAGCAATAATAATAACAAATGGTTTATAGACTTTATAAGTGATTCTCAGCAACATATACATTCCCACGGGATTAATAAAGTATCCATCTATCTATCTATTTGTTTATGAACTTTTAATAGTAAAGTTTATGGAAAGTGAAGATATACTACATGTATAATACATTTTAAACTATTAATAAACTAATAAATTCTATTGATAAATTCATCGTGAATGAGAAATTCAGTTTTTAAGCTGTCAATAGTAAACTGTAGTTTAAAGTGTTCAAAGTGTAAATTGTATTGTCTGTGGCAGAAAGTACTTAATTGAGTATAGTACTGTATATTATCACTTAGTGATCTTTATTTGCAAGTAGTAGTATAAGTGTTGATCAGTGTGTGGTAAAAAAAAGTTTTTGATGAAGATAGTTTTGAACAGTGTTTGTTCAAATATATTGATAAACACATGAATTGATCGGGGTGTTGTAAACTTGTATTGATAAACCAAGGTTTTGATCAGTATGGTACAAATATAGTGATAAACACATGATTTGATTAGTGTATGGTACAAATATACTGATCAACCCAGGTTTTGATCCTAGACTGTATATAAAGGTTTGATCAGTGTGGGGTTCAAATATTGATAATCACATAATTGGTGTTGAAGTGATTGGCTGTGGGCGGGGCCTCCGTCTCGGGCGTGAGCTAGCGGCTGGTGGGCGCGCCCGCTGCGACGTTGCGGAGGCTTCAAGATGGCGGAAGCCCTGACAACTCAGGAGCAGCTGGTAAGGGTCTCTTAGCTGAATTTTCCCTCTTCTCCCCGCAGTGTTCCGTGGGAACAAATGTCACATTCATTTCCTCCTCTAACGGGGGATTTTTTCCATATGTTTGGTTCGGTCGGGTGTTCCCGGGAACGCTGTGGGGTAGTAAGCCCCACTGGCCCGTTCGCACCCTGACTTCGGTGTGACTGACAGCAGCTAGCATGTGTGTTAGCACGATGTCGTTTGCTAGCAGCTACTAGCCCGTAACCGGCTATGTGTCCCGAACAGCAATTCCCTTGTTAACCCATCTTCACACGGACCACATGGATACTTCCTTATCGCTTCTGTTAACTCGCAGCACATCATTACGCACGGTTTGCCCGATACGTGGAGCTCCAAGTGTCTTTAACGCCACCGTTAGCCAGCCAGCCACCACATGTAATCTAGCCGCTAATCGATGCTAACAGCTATTGTTGATTTCCAGGTATTTTCCTCGACAGCGTTCTTGTCCGACGGTGCAAAGTCTATTTAATCAGGTGTGGGGGTTAAGAGTGACCTGCCGGGAATTCCTCAAGTCATGCTGGACTATGACACAGTGAAGACAGACTTAGATCATGGAGCTCAACGCGATGAGCCCAGCAGCTAGCTATCAGATTTACGGTCTAGAATTCAGAGAACTGAGCCTCCGGTTCCTAGCATTGTTGTTGCCATCACTTTCTAGTACAGAGGAGGGCTTGACATTGACTGGAAACGGCGAACGGAACACC
This sequence comes from Platichthys flesus, assembly GCF_949316205.1. Lineage (NCBI taxonomy): Eukaryota > Metazoa > Chordata > Actinopteri > Pleuronectiformes > Pleuronectidae > Platichthys > Platichthys flesus. Next base: position 16,258,350 of record NC_084949.1, read on the forward strand.
GCGATCCTGGAGCCAACTTCACTTTTATCGCTAATGGTTCTTCATCATAAGTTTAACTGATCATTAGGCTAAGTAACGGGACAGGCTCTCTTCCCCCCCCGGTATTTCTCGGATTGTTTCTCGAAGGCTTAACATCGCATTCCCAGAATCAGTCTCCTCCATCGATCCGCAGCCCTGAGGCCACTCGGAGTAGAACACGTTCGTCTTGTTTTCTCAATGCTGAAAAGCGATCTGTTGCCTCTTCGTCGTCTGATCCCACCATGGTTCCCAGCCGCATCCTGGTGCTGATGGTCTCTCACTTGGGGAGACATTCATTTAGCAGCTTTTCCATGATATGAGGGCCTGATTAAATGGTACAACCTCACTAACCCTGCAGCAAATGAAAACAATTAATTCCAGTTTAACGCTACTACTGCCGATTCAACACAGATTAGAAACATGTGAACAACGTTTATTTGAAATGTGTTGTGCAGTAACAAAACCTGCAAGAGATGGTATAATGCTATTATTGACTTGTTAAATGACAAAGCATGAATTTACTTTCTATTTATGTATCCATAAAACTTAGGCTAAAGGGATCCGAGTTCCTACTTCACACTGAGAAATGCTATATATTTAATGAATGTGGCTATTGTCTAATGTATCCATCATCTAATAACAAAACTGGTCATGAGATGCATCAGGATGACTCACGCCTGCCAAACCACTAACATGGAAACCCTGTATTGGGATTGATTTTTCACTTCATCCGCTTTTTCACTCTCCATCCTGTGAGAGAGTCCATTCAGGTGTTGTATGTGGCGGATGAGGTAATCTGTGATACCCATTCATGATGATGTGCTCTGCTCCGGCTGGTTTTATATTTGGAGGTGCATTACACTTGGGTGGAAACAAGCAGACTGCTGTCTCCGGGCCTATGAGTGCTCTCTTCTTCTACATCTTCCAAGTGGACAGTCTGCTGACGTCTGTATCTGAAGTATTACAATGCTGGGGGGGGTGACAGTTGTGTGTGTCTTTCTGTCAGTTGTCAGCCTTATCTGTCAGTCTTTCTTTACTGTGTCTGGACACCCTGAATTCTAAGCTTTTTATTAGTCGCTCCTTCTTGGCTTATTTGCCCTTATGGTCTCCTGCTCTAACCTCTCCTCACACACAGACACCTCACCTTTTCTCTTCATCTGCTCCCTCACGTCTGTGCAGGCTGTGGAGGAGTTCCTGAGTGAAGTGCGAAGCAGGGAGCAGCCTCACAGTGCCGGGCTTGTTTCTCAACCTACAGCTGTAAAGTTTCTTATGGCCCGCAAGTTTGACGTCTGCAGAGCCATCGACCTCTTCCAAGCATACAAGGTACAGCAGTGTTTTTGATTGATGGCACAAGTGCTAATACTTAATTCATTTTATCAACATGACAAAGGGCTAAAATTGAAATAATCAATACAATTTACAGCAATTTTCATAGGCTCTTTTCCCTATTAAATATTCAAATATAATCATTAAATTCAATATGGCGTTACAGTCACAGTTTTCCCCTTGACAGAAAGAATTTGCTGTACTAGCATATATATTAGCAAGTCAAAACCATGTCCTGTTATAACGCGTCATAACTTGCTATTCAGTGAGACAGTTAGTCCACAGAGGACTCTGGGGAATACACGCTATCGTGAACTACATACAACAAACAAACTCCATTTATTTAAAGCTGTTATATATCAACTTTTGCTAATACTGTATTAGAATTTATTGAGTCTTTTAACTCATAGAGTAACAAATAAACAATGACTGACTCAAATTTGTTTTCTTGTGCTGCTCCATGTTTACCTGCTGACTTGCTGCTTCATTAATGTCATGTTTTAGAACACAAGAATCAAAGAGGGCATCATCAATATCAATCCTGACGAGGAGCCGCTTCGCTCTGAGCTGCTCAATGGCAAATTTACAGTCCTGGTGAGTAGTGAAGTCATTTTGAGCCACATAGAGCAAAGGGGATCGAGTTGATCATTTAGCAATTACAACAATGGTAACATGGAACATGATGCAAAAACATTGTAAATAGTTTATCTTTAAACTGACCGAATTTGCATAGGTGTATAATATATGATGGCCTGTCAATGTTCCTACCAGCCTGGTCGTGATGCTAAAGGCGCAGCTCTAGCGCTCTTCACTGCTCGTCTCCATCGCCCAGACGTCACCACCCATAAAGCTGTGCTTCAGGCCATCATCTATCAGCTGGATAAAGCCATAGAGAGGTGATTCCCTAACTGTTTTTCCCTGTACACTTTACTAAGCGTTTGTATTGTGTTCGTGGTACACCTGTCACTTCTGGTGTGCTATTGCTTTTTTTATTAACTTGTTCTGTTTAGAATTGTCATTTTACTAGTTACTGGTTTCCAGTTGCGGGAATTTGTGGTACTAATTGGCGCTGTTTGTTTCCCAGATTAGTGTTAATTTTGTTAAAAAGCCTCAACAAGATGATGACGATCATTAAAACTAACTGTGACTATATTAGCATGCAACATACTTGATGAAGATGAGATTTAGTAAGCAGTTTAAAAATTTTGGTCATTGTTTCAAACAGTGATATAAACAAAACATAAAAATGTCTTGCTGTGCGCTTGTATCATCTCTCTGCTGATTCTGCACAGCGGCAGCACAACCATGAATGCATTGAGCAAACTGATAGACTAAGCCTAGCTCTGCACTTACTTGTTCTGGCTGTAAGCAATTGGGTAACATAGAGAGAAGGGAGAAGAAGATGACAGCAACATAATTGATTGAAATTTGGATCCAATTCAAATACAAAACTGTGAGAGGAATTGGCGACTGTGTAGTTTTATTGAGAGAACCCCTGAGGCTACAAAGTCACTGGAAAGAAAACCACAAACCTGTGTAGACCTATTAAAACACACCACACAATAAATTAGACCTTATGTTAAGATGTTAATAGCATTGCTGCACTTATAAAGCCACATCAAGACAATTACTTAAGGCAGTGGTTTATCATCTCAACACTTAGTCTCACTGAAAGGCAGAAGTCAAGTGGGCTACGATGACCAGCCTTCAACTTAGGATGGCTTCATTTGTTTTGGTGTACTTAATATGTTATCTGTCTTAAAACACATGCAAAATAGTTTTTTCGTGCACTTTTCATGTGTTGAAAACTTTGAATTGGTCTGTGACAGCTAAATGTGAAAATGTACAGAATGGGATCCATACGATTATCAGGGTGGGACTGTCTGATTTTCCAGTAATAACTGTAGCTCTCTAGTTTTTTAGCTTGCTTTGTTTAGAAATAAGTTACAATTATTTTCTTTATAGTTTGTAAAGGACTATAAACGTGCGGTCTTTAACACTACTACTAAGACTTACAACAGTTCTTGCAAAGTTCCGACCAAACTGAGTACAAATGTAGGATGTACTGCTTTGTTTGTTTTGATTGTGGCTGGAGAAAATATTTAGCAACTTTTTTCTTAAGTTCCCTCGGGTGTATTTTATAAAGTTATTCTTCTTTGACGCTCCACCTCTGCTTTTTAATGAACAATCCTCTTGTTTCCGCCGTAGTGAACAAACTCAAAGAGATGGACTCATATTTATCTACGACATGACCAACTCCAACTATGGTAACTTTGACTATGAGCTCTGTGTCAAGATCCTCAATTTGCTCAAGGTAAAAATCTGGAACATCCTCTCTTGCTCTCTCCTCTACCTGCCCTCTGGTGATTGGTGTTAAACTGCCTCTCTCTGTTCTTTCCAGGGGGCTTTTCCAGCTCGTCTAAAATGTGTCTTCATTGTGTCGTCGCCTCTTTGGTTTCGAGCACCTTTCGCGGTCCTTCGTCTCTTTGTGCGTGAGAAGCTGAGAGAAAGGGTATGTGTGTCTGTCTTCATCAGGTGGTTATGTCCTAATGTTTAATACGCTCGTTATTTATTTGAATTTTCTTTTCTCTGCTTTGCAATCACTAGGTGTGCACGGTGAAAGCTCATGAGTTAGCCGGTCACATCCCAGTCTCCTCCCTTCCTGACCACCTGGGTGGGACATGCCAGTACAGCCACGTGGCCTGGATCCAGTCCTGTGTTAACGTTCAAACAAACACTGTTGAGGGTGAAACACAAGAACATGACTCGCACGACTGTGTGGGAAGCCTGCTACGCTCTTACAGCTTGGAGTGCAGCAACACAAGCGCAGGCGCTACACTGTCCTACACCCATATAAATACACAGTTAGGTTCTGAGCTAGCTGTGGCTAACTCTAACTGCTATGATGATAATAATGCTAACCCACACAACCACTGCAGTGTGGTGGAGAGCAGGACTCAAGGCCTAGGCCAGTATCAGCAGAGCCCAAATTCTGCTGCCAATAGGGGGAACCACCAACACTGGAACGGCTCAGCTGTGAGCGAAACCAACATGGCCGTTAGTGGCTCCAGCCCCAATGCTAACATGAATGGTCGTGGTCGCCAAGCCCCTCCCCAGTCAGACACGCCTCCTGACACGCCGCTCTCTCAGAAAGGTGATGAAAATGCGTTGGACTGCACAACAACAGACTCAGCCTATAGACCTCAGGATGAGGATGTCAAAGAGGAGGAAGATGAGGAGGAGGAGGAGGAAGAGGAGGATGAGGAGGAAGAAGGAGTGCCTCCGTTGCCCCAGAAATCTCTGCCTCGACCGCCCCACCAGCCTTCCTCTCAGTCCCCGCCACTATCTTCATCGTGTGATCCCGACGAAGACGACCGCTGCATGTCTCTTCACATGCCAGAGCAGGGAGGCATGACGGTGCACGACCTGGTGGAACACGTGAAGAGGAGGAAGAAGAAAGGAATCTATCAGGAGTACGAGGAGATCCGCAAGGAACCACCGGCCGGCTCCTTTGACTACTCCAAGTAAGAGACGAAAAATATATTCCAGATCTACTTTTTAAAATTCTTTCTGCTGGTTGTTATCTCTCTCGCCAGAAAGCATCACATGACATAAACTCTGCTTCCACAGACAATTATCCAATCAGATAAAGAACAGGTACAGTGATGTCCTCTGCCTGGACCAGTCAAGAGTGCGCCTCTGCCAGCTCTCTGATGACGAGGATGAGGTGATTATTTAATCCTCAGTCCATCTCCTGTTTATTGATTCTTGTATTTATTTCATACATGTGTTTTAAGAACTATTCCTGTAACTTTTTCCTTTGACATTTTGCTGTTTCATGAAGTGAAAGTGCAGCCAACATTGATCATATTCACACCCCTTATTCGTGTTTGCACAAGACAGGTACTTCAGAAGTAATTGTCCACACTGAAACAATCAGTACAGGATTTGCTTTGGACATAAATGTGTAAATTTAATTTTTGCAATGGCAGCTAGGTTTGATTTAAAGACATTGCGTTAGGTGACCGTATCACAAACTTTGTTTTGTTTTGAATAAGAGGCCTGTTTTTGGTAAGCTGTTAATTTTTTATAAAGCACAATGGTATAATGGTTTATACTATAAACATACAATCCATGTTGTAAAAAATAAACAGTTGGTATGCCTGTCGAACAAATCTTGAGATTGTCGACAGTATGAATCTCATCTGAAGAAGCTGATTTTTTTCTACTTTCATAAAGTATAATATTTGTATGCTGCTCTTGACATCATGTTTAGCCATTTACTACAAGTAAGTGACAAAAATAACATTTTATTTTATAGAGAAGTCAGAGATAGCGATGTGAACAGAAGATGTGTCGGCCCTACTCTAATAATACGTGTAAATATGTTATGCATCCAACAGAAGGAAGTAGATTCTAACACGCGGCAATGAGTCTCACTTCATCACTACTATTTGTTTTCGCAGACGTCAGATTACATAAATGGCAGTTTCATGGATGGGTACAAGAGAAGCAATGCCTACATTGCAACTCAGGGTGAGGAGCTGTTGGAACACAAACTATTAACCTTGTGAAGTCCTTTGTGCTACATACATGTTTGTACTTAAACTCAACTCAGTACACTCTGGTGCTACCAAAGCCTGACAGATCTTTATGTCCCACAGGTCCTTTGCCCAAAACATTTGGCGACTTCTGGCGCATGGTGTGGGAGCAGATGGTACTTATCATTGTCATGACCACCAGGTGAGACTCCTGCCACTCTGATTCCTGAGGTTCACTATGAATTAATCCTGGTCAAAGCAATTTATTTTTGGGGTGGAGGGGTTCAATGTGAGCACCCTTGTAATATCCAGATAGTTGATCCATACAGTGTGCAGTAGTGGCAGATTCTAGCTGTGCAGGAAGGCATATAGCATGTTTTCTGAGCTAACACAAAGTACGAAGATTCCCCAAAATGCACAGCATCTGCCCAGTTTGAGAGATGTACAAAGCATGTCTTCATGCACGGAGTGGTAGAATAAGCAATATCACGAGGGGGATTGAAAGGCTGATATTTGTGTTGTGTTTCTCAGGGTGGTGGAGCGTGGACGGGTCAAGTGTGGTCAGTACTGGCCTCTTGAGGAGGGTAGGACTGAGCAGCACGGACACTTCCTGGTCAGGAACACACACATCCAGGGGTTCCAGGACTTCAAACTCTCCCTTCTTGAACTCTACAACACACAGGTAAGTCATAGGGAGCAATTCAGTACCTGAAAATCCATTAATTAGGTCTATTCACTTAACATGATAAAATGGCCTTTAATGTCCATTTGATGACTTTAGGGATATCTTAATTTATGATAAAAATAACTGTAGATAAATTAATTATTTTAGATTGTGGGATTGCTTTGTTGGTGGAATGTCTTCATCTTCACTTGAATATGCTAGTTGATCCTAAAGTCCATCTCTGTTCTTCTTCGACCCTGCCTGACCTTCTGTCAGTCTGGAGAGAGACGGGAGGTGTGTCACTACCTCTACGTCAGCTGGCCGGACTTCGGCGTGCCCAAGTGTGCTTCTGCTATGCTGGACTTCCGCGAGCACGTACTCGAGAGGAGGGACGCTGCGGTTCAAAGCCTGGGATCCAGTTGGACGGGACCTCCAGGGGGCCCCCCTGTGGTTGTGCACTGCAGTGCTGGCATTGGCCGCACAGGTAAACACACAGGGTGTCAATATTGACAACATGATAGCTTGAATGTTCTTTTTACTTATCCTTAAGGTAAGATAGTCCTGTCCTGTTATACAAACAGAATCTAGATATAGTGTTATTGTTGAAGTGCATGGAACAATTGGCAAAACACATAACTTTAACCCCTTAAAACATTTTGCAGTGTGACTTCTCGCTTCTACATTGGTATACCTGGCAAGAGTCAGGAAAGTGTCAGTAAGTGTAAATAACTGTTTAAGTCTTCCTCAAGTAACTTCTCTGTCTTCTCTGTAGGTACATTCTGTACACTGGACATCTGCCTGTCCAGGCTGGAGGATATCGGCACAGTAGATGTCCGTCAGACGGTGCGGCGGATGCGTACGCAGAGGGCTTTCAGCATCCAGACCTGGGACCAGTACTACTTCTGCTACACGGCAGTCATCGAGTATGCCCAGCGCCATGGGAAACTGAGCCCAGTGCAGTGGTCTGACTCAGAAATAGAGACTGACAGCGAATGAGGGACACATGGAACGATAACGTGACAGATGGGGTAGCCGACCTTAACTGAAGTCATAGGAACAATATAACACAGAGGAGTGACATATCTCAGTGGAAGAGGAGCATGACTCTTTTGCCATAAGAGAGACAAAGGATGGAAATCTTGTTTTTTACGCTCTCGATGTGATGATGCAGACTCCCACAGTTGCGCTTCCTTTACCGGAGTTGAAACATGTCGGAGGTTAAGAAAGAAATACAGGGATCGTGTGCCGCATCGCTGATTGAGCAAGCTGTCCTGCCAATTTCCAAGCCCATTTTTTTTTAGCAAGCTACAGGGGGACTCGGACTACCATGAACCTGTCTTGTTGACAAGAGCGTTGTACGAGTTGTAGCATTTTTTTATATTGACTTGCACATGAGGAATGACAAACTTGAACTTACCGCTTGAAGCCCTCCAAACCCCTGTCTTTTTCAGTTTCCTTTTCAGCCCTGAACGAGTCGGTGGTCACAGGAAAACTGTCAGGGGGATGAGAAGGTGAAACTTGAAAACTTTTGTGTTCTTATATTTTTTAAAGAGGAAATGGTTCCACGTGAACAATTGGCCATATGTGATGGTCGATCAGTGTGTGAGCCATTTAGTCCATTAATGTTTTTCTTATATTTTCCATGTTCTTATTTCTCTGGTGCATTTTCTACATATGTTTCATGTTTGTGCATATGTAGACTAACTTTTCAAAGCCAAAGTCCTCACCCTGAATGCTTGGATGTACTCCTTGGTGAAATATTATAGACTGAAGCCCGTGTATATTCTTGTAACATACATTTATACATTAGTGTGCATTATAACAACCTCTGAAAGAAGAGCAAAAAAAAGCAGTTTAATATAATTGACTTATCCTCGAGAAGAAATATCTATGTAGCGAGCCAGGCTATGACAAAATAATGAAGAGTTCTGGTTAGTAAACCAATATCATAATGCAAATCTGTGATTTGTCAGGTCTAACATCATTTTACTGTCAGAGCGTTCTGATTGGACGATCTTAAGTAATTTGGCCTTAACTTGATTCACTGCCTCGTCGTTCTCAGACCTAAACCATACCTGTAGCTGTAAAGTGTTTTATTTCCCCTTTTGGTTCTTGTTCCCGTTAGAATCTCACACCTTTGAATCCACAACTGTTGTGTTTAAATCTCAAAGCAGATTCTGCCTGAGATAATTGTGCCTTCAAGTTTTCCTTAGCTCAACGTCTCACTAGAATAGAAATAACACCCAAACTAGTGCACTTGCATAGTTCACAAGGACTATGTGCCACACAGGACACCCACATTCTGCCTATAGTCCTGTACATAGCACACTACTTAAGAATAACATGAGTAGTACGTTATCTGGGACTAAGCTCTGGTTGGAGACATGGCTATTCTTTTATCATTTGACCTCAGGGGGTAATTCTAGTGTTTTTTGCCTAGTGTCACAGATCCATTTCTGGTAAATCTGCCTCTGGTAAATTATCATTTAAGAAAAAAAAAACTATATCAAGTTTATTTTGTATTTTTTACTGTATAGTATTCTGCAATATTTATGTCTTTGTAAAACTTCTACAATATTGAAATCAGTGAATGTTGGTACGATGCTACAAAGAAGACAAACCAGTTAATGCATTTGATAAGCTGAACAAAACAGATGGGGAGTGAAATATATTTTTTGTTGTTCACATTGAAACTTTAGTGGAAAAATGTCACTTGCCATTGTATTTTCAGAACTGACTTGTATAAATGGTGATTGTTTGATTCCAGGACTATATGGGGGTCGGTGTTGCTTTAGGGGCTTGTTAGTCTCTTCAGTAACAGTGACATGAACGTCTTACTGTCTGGTACCTAATGCCAAGGATTTAACAAAACAAAAAAAAAAGCTATCAAAGAAGATAACAAAGAGAAGTGGCTAATGCTTCTGCTCCCTGCAAAGTCCCAGCTTGGTGTCAGGAAGTTAAAACAAAGTATTGAGAATGGGTTGAGGTTTTTCAGCATGGTCAGAGAGCCTTGAATGTTTTCGGGGTAACGGTGTCCAAGCAATTTTGTCGAGACAGATGTGGATATTTCTGGTGAATGTGGACCCTGCATCCCTCAATGCCAAAGGCCCAGGCTCACCCTACACATGTTCTCCTGTCACACATCCTCAGCAGCCCACTAGCATGGACCTATCAGTGCAGCCTTGCATCCACGGACTGACTCGGGAGCATTACTGAAGATTATGTATAGCTACAAAATACGAGAGTGTGTATGTAAAACGAGTTTTGGTCATGCTGTTTTTGATTTGTTTTGTGAGAAACAGAATACAATGTGCATTTGTCATTGTTGTTGAGTTAATGTTTCTTTTTGTGATCTAAGTTCTTGTGATTGAATTATGGCCTTTTACATGCTGTCAGCGCGGCTGTCCCATTAAAGCAATGGTATTACTATCTTAAACAAGCTGAAGTCATCTCTTTGGGGTGTTACGCCCCTGGTCTTAGGGAAACAGAGACATAACATGTGGTGCTTCTCCCCATTCTTCCCACTCCCAAGCAGGCCAGTGTCACCAGGTATTTCCGTTTAGGGGTAGCTTTTTATTTTCACTTCAGAGGGAGAGAAGGCCAACACAACAAACAAAAAACAATCTATCTCCCTACCTTCCTGCTACAAACCAAAAATGTTAACAAAAAGACAAAAGCTTACCTAACTCCTAAACCAGGAAACACAGGAGAAAAAAGGGTACAAGAAAATGGCTTCTCCCTCCTACAGGGCTACCACACACAGTTTTCTACTTTCATACATTTGCAACAAACTCAGACGGTGGATTGTTCTATATTACGCAACAAAACAATACTTCAGCCAGGCACTGGTCCCAGTTGGAAGTGGGTGAATCGGTGGAGAGGAAGACTGCAGTCAGTCAGTGCTTCAAGTAGGCTCCTCTCTTCACTCTGGCCAATCCTGCAGCAGCCATCAGGCGGCTCACGCCAATCAGCAGGTCCAACCTGCTATCATCAGGCACACACACACACACACACACTCAAAGAAGACTGCTCACACTCAAGGAGGAGGAACAGAACAGTATCACATATACACACCCAGGGTCATAACAGGGGCTGAAAAGGGGAGTGCATGTGCAGAATGAACATGTAGTCTGTGTTTTTAAGTTTTTGAGTGGGTATGTTGATGCAACACACAAAACACAGGTACTGGTACCGCAGCCAGATGTGGCTGAGATGCCCAAGATGGAGTTTGTCAACCTGTTATTTTCAATTATTGATCATGAAACCATCACTTCCTGATTTTCTCAGGCTGAACTCAACTTCACCTGATAAGACCTTTCCTTAGTTTTTTGTCAAATGTGATTTTGGGGTTTAAAAAGCAAAGATGATCACGTTCATGAAGTATGTGCATCTACAGAGCTTTAGGTGCAATCTGTTAGAAGTGGTATCACAATTTACTGCTGATTCAAACGACTTTGTTCATTTGAAATGTTTGTGGTCACTGACTTTGTAGTTAGACCTCTTTAATCTCACCTTAACTCACTGTTTAAAAGATATATCAGGATGTTTAGCAGTAAGTGAACATGTGACCGTTCCTATGGCTGCAACATTTACTCCTACTTCTGACTCTAGTTAGTTAGTTCGAGCTATACGATTCAGTTTAATACAAAACTAGCCTGTACAAGATCCTTGGGTGTCATCAGATTACGATTGAGTCTGTTACTTTTACAGTCCGTGTCGTGCTTTTATTGTGGAAGCAGGACTGAGCTGAGTGCACTGCTCACAGCAACCACTGAGGGGCGCTGCTTTGCTAAAAGCCAATGATTTGTCCATTGACAATTATGACTCATCTCAGACAATCCCATTCACAGGTTTGTCCTTGTATGGACAACGTCTACAACCTGCACTATGGGACTCATCATCTAACATTCCATATACGTTTATATATAAATATATATGTAAGTAAATATGCAGCCTATTGATTTTCTGTCCATAACATTTTATAGAAGGATGTGATTTCTTGAGTCTTTTTAACATGATGTTCCATGTGACCAAACTAACCATAAGCTACGTCAGATTCTGATCAAAGTTTATGCACTGATCCAATAGGCCACAATGAAAGGTTGAAACAACAGAATATTTCTGTTACATTTGCAATAAATCAACAAAATCCGCTGAGTCCCACAAGTTATAAATGTTTTATTAAGAATAAATACATAGATTAAGTACATCAGCAAAAGTGAGCAGTCCAATGTAAAGTTACACTGAGAAGGAAAACACTCTGGACCTAAACATAGTGTACGACTGTGTGACTGTCGCAGACCGAGCGTCTGAATATCCAACTGATCTCTCTCCGAACAGAACCAGGAGTCGTTTTCACACTGCTCACTCAGTTTCCACACGGAGCTGTGACCTGAGGGTGAATTGAATCCTCTCGAGGGGGGGCATCACCTTCGGATGTGGTTCTTTTGAAACGAGTTGGGGTACGTCTTCTGTACACGGGAGCAGGAGGCGCAGCAGACCCCTCTGTAGTAATTGTAAATGCAGAGTCGGGCTTGAACCACCACCATGCAGTTATGATACTGGTCACTGCACGATGGACCTGTGGAGGGAGAGACATACACAAGAGAGAAATGGATAACAATAGCATATTCCTGATGCTCTGTGCCACGAACATGTTGATGTTTACGGCCTATTTCACCAGACATATAACCACAGTTATGATGAACCCCTGAACATCAGAAGTGTTTGGAACATGACAACGTGATGATAAGTCACACTTACTGATCTTTCTAAATAGTTTTTAAACAAATGTACACATGGTCCGAGAGAGCTCAACGCACAGCAAATTAAGAAAACCCATGCAAAAAGAAAAATCTTGCAAATTAAGAAAACTACTTCCTCAATTTGACGACACGTGAACCTGTGAAGTTCCATCACCGCTGACAAGTAGCAGACTTCATTAACTTCACAAAGCGTTAAACTACAGCCAGGCTCATCACTTAAATCCTCAGGAGAAAATTCCACAGTCTTTTATGCAAATTGCAGCAAATATCTGTATTTGCATCTGTTGTGACTTTTTGCAGCACATGTGTTGTCAAATTGAGGTAGTTCTTTTCTTAATTTGGACGTTTTTCTTCTTCTATTTGCATCTGTTTTCTCAATTTGCAGTGCATTGAGCTCTCTCAGCCACTGTACAAATGTTCATTAAAATAATCTTTCATTTAGCTTATCCTAATAAACAACAGTGGGAGGAAGCAGGAGTATCTGGAGGAGAAACCCTCGTAGGACAACATGTAAACTCTATACAGAAAGACTCCGGCCAAGCTGGGATCTGAACTGGGAACCTGTTTGCTGTGAGCCGATGGTGCTAACCACAGAGACAGCAGGAGATGAACATCTTCACCATGGCAACATTCAATGACAGCATCACAGCTTCATCCCACTCCAAACACGTCCTCCCTGACCCGGCTGTGCCCTCAGCCACGCCGACAGTGGACACAGTGTCAAACTGCTCGTCACACTTACTTATCTCGGCTACACAAGGTTGTTTATTGCATTCTTCACGACTCTCCGGGGTCAAACTGGGGTCACAGCGGTCGCTCGGGGCCACGCTGTCAGCGAGACAGTGGGCCTCTCGTACGCGGTAACCCCCGTTACAAGACCGAGAACACTGAAGTGACAGAGAGGGAGAGAAGAGGCACACAAAACATATAACACCTTAGGAGGACAATACACTTAACAAAGTTTGCACTGGTTTGCCAAACTAGGGTGGCATCATTTAAAGGGGTTCACCAAATTTCTTAATAAAAGAGATATTGAGTCAAATGTCTCAAATACTTGATCGATTCATTTATCTGCAAGACATTAAAACGGGTTGGTGCTTGTTTTGTGGAAGGACAGAGAGACTTCTGGGACACTCACCGCGCTCCACTCTGTGAAATACCACTGGGCACCACATGGCTTCAGACTGCAGGTCTGAGCTGTGATTGGCTGAGGCAGATCCGAACATTTCGGCTGGTCCGCGACCTCCATGTGACCGTTGTTGTTGTAAATACAAGCCACGCTGCGGGTCTGCGTGCCGTTCCCACACTCTGCAGAACACTTCGGTGACACACACACAGAAAAGTGTTGCAGTAAGTAAATGTTCCTTCGGCAGTGTGTACTCCGAGTGTGTGTGTGAGTGAATTACCTGACCCCACGGCCCGGTGTACCACTCCAGCCGGTTCTGACATGGGCCCGAGTCACAAGATGTCACCTCCGCTGGACGATCCCCTTCACAGCTGTCCAATGGAAGGTCAGTCACATGGTCCATGAGGCATATAGCTGTCCGGGTTCGATTGCCTCGACCACACTCTGCAGAGCACTGAGGATTATCATGCACGTACATAGTAAATCAGTGTCTTTTTAAGATTTCAACATGATTTCACTTCTTTTTACGTCTCTTGACAGCCAGAGTTATTATGTTCTCGAGAGAATAATGTTAAATTTAGCGTAAATGTTCACTAATACTCGTGATTAGATGGTCAAAGGTCAAGGTCCTGGTGGCCTCACAAATTTTATTTTCGCCTGTTTAACGTATCTAAGGTCTGCCTTTCGGAAAATTCTTCAAATTTCGACCAGTTGTCACTTGGACTCAAATATAAACTGATTGATTTCGGTGATCAAAGGTCACAACGACCTCATATGAGTCCAAAAAACTGCATAGACTGAAACTGCACAGGTTGGTGGAGGGATACACCTGCACAGGGGTGGTTCTAGTTTTCTTTTGTCACACACACACACACACACACACACACACACACACACACACACACACTCAAGAACAGTCTGTGTGAAGAGATTCTGTGTTACCCGTTGGCTCCAGAGGGAGGTGAACCAGCTCCGTGCACACGCTCCCATGTCACAGTTTTGCAGTGTGTCTGGCTTCAGGTTCATGTTGCACTCGTCATCCTCCTCCACGTCACCCTGGTTACTCAGACACACCACCTCCCTGCTGCGCTGGCCCACCCCACACGGCACGGAACACTGGGGGACAGAGGGAGACGGGGGGGAGGGGGGAAGGTAAATGTTGTTTTTTGATGATAAATGTTGTTGTTTTTGATGATGTGTGTGTGTGTGTGTGTGTGTGTGTGTGTGTGTGTTTTCACCAAGCTCCACTCAGATCGAACGTCCCATTGGCTGCATATTTTCAACTGACAGGTAGACTTGGTCACCGGCCTATCAGACACCCCGCACAGCTCTGGTGCAACGGTAACCTGGGACTCTGTCCCGTTGGCATGGACGTGAGTGACCTGACGGCAGATGACCTGTCGGTGCTGAGTGCCGGGCCCACACCTCTTGGTGCAATCCGACCACTCCCCCACATCCCAGCTGTGAGCCAATCACAGAGAAGAAGAGAGAGGCTGATGGGGATTTAAGAGCAGTTTGCTATCATCACAAATTAAGTGGTTTCATGGTAAAACATGAGTCAACTCCTGTCTTCATTTTGACCTGTGAGGTCAGATGTTGCTGTTATAGTCCCAGAAGAAATATGTGTGTTTCAGACTGACAGTTATCATGGATCACTGCCACTGTGGACCAATTATCTAACAGACCAAACATACAGTTGATACCCTAGAGCATCGCAACATCCTGTTAAGATATAGTAGTTTGAGTGTGTGTGTGTGTGTGTGAGTGTGTGTGTGAGGGGGGGGATTACTCACTAAGCAGCGCAGGGCTGCGTGTTGCAGGCTTCTGACTGGTTTACTGGTTGAAGTGCAGGGTCACAGAGGTCAGCAGGAACAGTCGCCTGTGAATCCTTCTCAACACACTCCAAGAGCACTTGACGCCTGCCTGGGAAGGCACAAAGAGGAAAAGGACTAAGCAAGCGAATGTGTGTTTTTCACTGTATACATTCACATTTTGACAGACAATGAAGTTGCTGTCATTCACAGTAATGATGTACAAGGCCGGTGTATTTTTCAGCACTTTCAGTATTGTGGGTTTTTGACAACCTCTTCTGAAGCTTCCTGTTGAATGTGTTTATGTCATCTTTGATTCTGTAACATCTTATTATAAATAATGTTTATTTATTTATGCTGCAATGTGATGTTTGCAGATCCCTATATAGTCTATGAAAGGTGTTTTTGCATTGACGAAAGTTTAAAAAAGTCACAGATATATATGTAAGTGCTAAATAACCATATATTTTTTATTTGATGTCTCTTTGTGTTCTGTGTGTTTCCTCACCAGTGCCACAGGTTGTGCTGCACTCTGCGTGGCCACTTCTCGTCCAGGTATAAGTAAGCTGAAGGTCAACATTCACGCTGGGTTCAGTAGGAACCTGGTTGTGATGAGGTGTCTCCTGGGTGATGTCATTGTTGGTTATGTCACCTGGGTGTGTTTTCTCACCTGAGAGGGATGGATCTACCGTCTCTACTACAAGAAGGACAAGGTTGGAGGGAGGAGAACAAAAATGGCCACAGACGTGTAAGAGAAGAAAGGCATTAGGTGTCTTTGAGGACCGTTTGGGTGTGTGCAGGCTTACGTAAATCACAAATACTAAGTCAGCATGCAATGTAAAAAATCCGGCCTATCGAGTGTGCTGCTGATGTGCACCAGTCTCTGGCAATGCAGAAAAGAAACAGAGACAGCTGGAAGAAATCTGAAATGATTGTGGATTTTGGCGTAACGAGCCCAGTAACACCTCAGAATACAAAGAAGATATCAAATATTTGGAAAAGCATTGAGTTTTCTCTTTACAGTGTAGAGTGGCAGTTCACAGCTGCAGTTGGTGACGTCCAGCGCTGCACATACTGTTTTGTTTAATGCTAATATAAAACATTTAGATATGTTAATATCTAAAAGCGGAAAGGAATATTGCCTATAAATGTTGCATTGTGAATATCAAGAGAGAAAAATTACACCTATGTCATTCTTACCAATACATGGAATCATCCTCTCACACAATTCCACCCGCCTAAAAACTGAGCTAAGACAACAACTGACAACGCCTGTTTTCAGGCGATCCATTTTAATTAAGTGATTATTTGTCAGTGCCAGTGGATAGAAATCTTTTCTTTGATTAATGCTAAATATTAGGCAATGATATGAAATATGGCCCAAGTGACCGGTTATATCCTCAGTGGGTGCCAGAAGTAAGTTTGGCCGCCTGCTTGCTATATCGAATGTTATCAAAATCCTAATCAAATTTTCAAAAGGGACAGAGGATACATGTTGGTGTTACTATGACACTGAATGAGGACACAAACAGACGCATCTGTTCTGTGTTACGATCCCTGAGGGCAAAACCAGAATCTGTAGTATGAGAAAATGGCGCTGTCGTCCACGGTAGTACAGCTTTAGGAGTAGGTTTGGGTGTTTGTACATGTTAGGGGTGTGCACTTACCCAGGGGAAGTATGCCAGAAGGTACATGTGGTTCAGGAGTGGGTTCTGTGGTTTGTAAAGGTACACTGTATTCATAGTGTACACCAGGACCTGGTTGCTGGTAGATCAACTATGGAAAAGAGATGGAGATTAGATATATCATGATATGTAGTAATATCATTTTAAAGGTATTATTTACCATATGTATTTTTTTCATTTGAATAAGAGACAGAAGGAATTTGCAGCTGTTTCCAAAGTGTTTGCAATTGTGCATCTCACGTAGACGTGCAGGTCCTCAGTGAGCGGCCCAGGCGCGGTGATGGACTCTCCGAGGCGAGAGCGGATCTCATTGGGTCGTCGGTACATCAGCTGTGTTCCCACGGCGTTGAAGATCCCAGGCCTGTCAATCACCCACTTTCCGTTGATGATAGACAGTCCAGTTTGGGTCTGCAGAGCTGGAGGAAAAACCACACGTTCATCCATCGTTTGTCAGGCTACACACATTTCTGTTGTTACTGTGTGTATGTGTGTATGTGTTTGTGTATGTGTGTGTGTGTGTGTGTGTGTGTGTGTGTGTGTGTGTGTGTGTGTGTGTGTGTGTGTGTGTGTGTGTGTGTGTGTACCCAGGTAGTTTCTGCTCTTCACTGTCTCCTGTATGCTGATGTTTTGCGCTCCTGCTGGAATCTCTGCAATCTTGTGGTAGCCAACGCGCAGGAAAGTCCGAGAGAAATTCCCCTTCACCACCTCAAACCCCTGCCAACACACACAACACACACTTAAATGCACACAAAGCCCCGTCATGTACATGCGGACACTCTTTGCATGCTCCCTGTGCCACAGTTGCAGCGTAACAGGCATCAGTTTCAGCGGTATAATCATAAATTCCACTGGATCACATCGCTGCTCTTTTTTTGCCGCACTCATCCATCCTGCTCTCCAACTCTCTCTCCCTCTCTGCTTCTGGAAATCCCAGCGCTTGTTCTGACCAGTCCAACAGTTGGTTTGAGTTGGGGAACCTTTCTTGTGTTTCTCTCCATTCCTCCTCTGCACATTCAGCAAATTTTCACTTGATCTCTTCTATTCTTTCTATGAATAAGCCTTTTGTGCTCCTTCTTTCTTTCTTCTTTATTGATAATCGGATAAAGCTGGAGCTGTCAGGAATTAGTGAGCGAAAAAGAGAGAGATAATCTACAACAACTGGTGGACTGTCATGCAGCTATTGCTCACTACCAGATTTTAATATGATTTGACATGTCGTGTTCGTATGAGCCGCATTTGTAAATTCGAATGCAACTCTTAAATAGCTTTCATATACTATCAAATTACAGCATTTACACCTTTACATGACAATGTGGTTGTCTTACCTCCAGAGGGGATGCACTGGCTTTGTTATCCCAGGGAAGAGCACCTGAGGGAGGGCAGAGAAGACAAATGAAGAAGAGGGGAGCCAGAGCTCGAAGCTGCTGCGGGGAACCGAGCTGCTGCCACAATTCAGCCATGGAGAGACTGAGGGAGGACACTCACAAACACACGTACACACACATGTTTAATGGGGGAGTGTGTGTGTGTGTGTGTGTGTGTTTGTGAGATGGGGTTGGCTTGAGGGGTGGGAGGGAAAAGAAATAGACAAAGGAGAGATGTTGAGAGAAAGTGTTTGAAAAGGGTAGGCACGGTTACTTGAAGTTGAGGTCACTCCCACTTGCACCTCAACTTTGGATGTTGTGACAACTTTGTGTGTGTGTGTGTGTTTGTGTGTGTGTGTGTGTGTGTGTGCGTGTGCAGACTGGCTCCTGTATCCTACATCTCATCCAAAACCAATATCTCTGCCTGTGAATGGTCATGCAAGATTGTGAGGCTTTGGACGCTCCTCAGTTCTGATCTCGCTCTCACTTCTCCACCCACTTCTTGTTTTTCACTTTATAAGGCTCGTCTTGTTCTCAGTTGTTCCTCTTTTCATTTCTGCAATGACGGAAAAAATGAAGGGTTATCAAAATTAAAAATACCACAGTAAAAAAGAGCCTGGAACGAGGATAATCGAAAAAAGATGTTGAATCTTTGCGCAATTTATCGCATTTTCTCTGTTTCATGGACAAAATCACATCAGTTATACAGACAAAGCACAAAACATGTAGAGTACTGTTATTCTCTAAATTGTTTCATTTTGCCTTCAACACAAAAAGGATGCTGGTTTCATAGTGACTTCATTTCTCCACTGTGCCATGTAGAGGGAAAAAAATCTGATTCCGAAATTACTATAAATCCACTGGCCGGGAATCAAAACCCAACAGTGACACACAGCCGACGTCTTCATCCAGAGGGGTTATGGTAATATTTTCACGGACATAAATGATTTGGAGAAGTTCGTACACACATGGGTGCAATATATTCCCCTGGCTGAATGTTTTAGTTCTGGGCACAGGAGTGTTCTGAGCTCTGCAAACACACCAATGCAGTGAAGCTCGTCTGGCTCCCCAACTTTCCACTGTTTTATGTTGGGGGAGTTTGGAGAAAGGGAGAGTTATAAATATCAGAAACCGCTTTTAAATGCAACCTAATGTCTCTGTGTGGAGAAATGTAGTGGGATGGAGCTGAGACAATATATTTTCCTACCTGTTTTGTGCTTGTGTGAGCAGAAACCACCGTTAAAATCCGAAAGAGAAGGTCTCCCCCAGCTGATCCACACCGCAGCTGCTCACAACATGGGTGTGAAATCGCCAGGAATGAGAACTTCGAAACTTCTTTGTGAACCTGAAGTAGTTTTACGCGATTGTGTGTGTGTGCTTGTGTAGTTTGCGTGTGGAGGATCCTGTATAGGAGTCACGTGCTGGTGAAGCACCATGATTCAAGCTGACTGTAAATCTGTAAAGCTGAGGATGAAGATGCTTTAGGCAGCAGAGAGAGCTGATGCCAGTGTCTTGTTTCCTCCGCACACATGTGTCTGCGTCTCCACGTAAGTGTCTGGATCTGTGCCCTTTGACCTTTGACTAGTGCGCCGATGTGCACGCTGCAGCACACACATTAAACCGAAACCCATTGAAACCTCTCCTTTTTCTTCTTTCTCTCTCCCTCCTCCCTGGCACACATCCAGATCTCAGACGTCGCTCCCCGGGAGTGAATAGCTGGTAGTCACGGAGCTATGACACAGGCATTCTGGGAGCCTCCAGAGGTCTGTCAGGGAATACTGTGCACGACAGGCACTGCTCGGGATTCCACGTCTGTTTTCCACTGTGACAGCTTAATAGCTGCCACGTCTGATCACTCACACACGCTGCGAGTCCCTGAGAGCAGCTGGAAGTGGCACAGCAGCTCCTTAACACATGGATCTGCTCAAACTGTGACATGTACAAGCACAAGGCCATAAACACAGGCCTGTGCTCCAATAACATATTTAACCAATCTGAAAACATACATGTTAATAATGTCGCCTTTTGTACAGATGATGGAGTTACAGCTATTAGTTGCTATATCTGGATTTAGTTGAGGAGAGTGCACTAAGGCTTGTATGTGATGTTTAACTGGCAATAGCTCAGGCCTCCATGACCAAACCGTCTGTTAAAACCATTGACTGTAACAGAACTTGACCTCCAAATCATAACAACCGCTTATATTTTTATTTTTCGAACGAACACAAAGTTTAGTTGCATCTTATAAAAGGACCCAGAGGGGGAACACCCACCGGCTGTATGTTCCAGTACATTGAAAATAAGTTTTAATATGCAGTCAAATTGTGAGATCATACTGATTTGGGAATGAAAAAGCTCTCACTGATAGATTTGTAAAAAAAACAAAACAAAACATGAGGCCTATAACTGGTTTCGTGAGAATCGACCATGTGCGACTGTTTAAAATGTGTTTTACCAGTGTTTCTCTGTATTGTTCATAATTTGTTGTGTGTGTGTGTGTGTGTGTGTGTGTGTGTGTGTGTGTCTGTGTGTGTGTAAGTGTAAGTGTCCATGCTGGCCACACTAGCCGCAGAGGAAAAGGAGACAAAATAGTAAAAGACAAAGAGAATGAACAATACAGGGAACGGAAATTAATCTAACCACTGAGAAGGAAAGATTTGTTTCCCTCACAATCCCTTAACATGTTCCTCTCTTCTCCACTTCCTTCTCTTCCCCTTCTCCTTTCCATTTCTCTCCTCTCACTCGCCTTTCCCTCTCTCCTCCTCCAGCTGTGGGCTGTTTGATGTCCCTCTGTCCCGTCCTCGCCAGATGCCCCAGAAACCAAATGAGGGGTTCTGTCATCCCGCCGACACCTGGTCATCCCCTAACCACCGGTTACTCCCCTAACGACCAGCTCCTTCCCTAACGACCATGAGAAACACCGGACAGCCACTGATCAATCACCGAAATTCCTCGGCAGCTTTCTGTCCATGTTGGACTTGTGACAAGATGGGATATTTTCACTCCATAAACATTTTACGGGGCTGATGCGTGACTGGCCTTAAAAGCGTGATGTCTTGCTGTGGGTGTTCTAACAGACCAGGTGCAGTGTGTTGTTCTTCGCCAGTGCCTCTAATGAAAGAACAGTGACCAAGACAGGACGAGTTGATGTGTCTTTTTCTGTGCATCACGCACACTTTGACATTGAGAGTGTATGCAGTCATTACCGATGGCTGACAGGTAGGCAGGGGTCTGTTACAACCCAGTCAGGGGTCTCTGTCCTCACCTCTCCCTGTTTCCTAATTACAGGCTCAAGTCTGGTGCAGGTGAAGACACAAACATACACACACACCTCTTGACACCATAAATGCTCTTCTCTGGTCAGCTACTGCGGCTGCATACCGACGGGGTCAAGCAAAACATTTTGCACATTGCGACACACAGGATGATTCCCATTCCTCAGGTTGTGTGTGCCTGCCCATAAATGCACAACAAAGTACGTTGGCAAGTAAATCTTTCCGCTAACCACTACCTTTCAGAGAAGTGTAGCTGTCGTTATGCAATTCAAGCACTGTTTGTTTGGTGTGTTATTTCATTTTGAGAACCGCAGTCGAACCCCTGGGTGGGGCTGAGGGTGAACACCAAGGTTTGTAAAGGGCAGGTACAATGACATATTGGTTGGGTGATTTGGTGACTGCCTCTTGGTATGAACATCAGATCACTTTTCACTATTTCATATCGAAGAACACTTGAAATGCTTTAAGAATATTAAAAAGCTGATCATTTACTTTCCATTGTGTAGGTCATCATACACGACGCGAACACCAAGTATTTAATGGTTCCCGCTTCTCGGTTCTGACTATTTGCTGCTTTGTTTTCCTTACTTTAACTT
Organism: Platichthys flesus; assembly: GCF_949316205.1. Taxonomy (NCBI): domain Eukaryota; kingdom Metazoa; phylum Chordata; class Actinopteri; order Pleuronectiformes; family Pleuronectidae; genus Platichthys; species Platichthys flesus. The sequence goes on from NC_084949.1 coordinate 16,280,521, forward strand.
ACATGTTCTGGCCTTTGCTCATGGGCAAAATAGAAAGCCCCCCCCCCACCCCTCATATCGAACCAAGACACCCACGCTGAAATGAGAAAACAAACAAGTTTGTAGCTTGTCCTCCCAACGTTGTCATTTTGCACGTTTTTGTGTACTTTTGATTTTTCATGGTGTTTTCTGTCTTGTTGTGAATGTTTTACATCTGTAGTTGCTTCATAGTTGTTTTAGGTGTCTTTGTTGTTGCTTTGTTTTTCTTTAACCTTATATTGTATTTTTCATGTCGCTCTGGGTGTCCTTGTGGTCATTTTTGTAGGTGAACCTATGGGTGACCCCCATGATTTATACCCAGTGGATGGATGTAACAAAGTTAATTTACTTGTTTACTGTCGTTATATGCATTTGTCTGTCATTTACTCCATGACATATATATCTGAAAATATTTGTACTCTCTATTCAAAAATCTTTTTACAATGCGTTGTGTTACATTTTCAAACTGTTTAAAAGTCATCATTGTAAGAATTGGTCCACTGATCCAATAATCCCTGCATTTAGTGTTTTCATTTCCAATACTTTGTCTACATTATCCTTATAATACATGCATACTTGTATGTGGTAATGACCACAGTTTGGTACTTTTACTTGATGTTTCTAATATTCTTTCCATTTCATTTGCGTACAGACCTCTTGTTTGAATGACTGCAGTAACTATTCTTCACCACAAGGGCGCAGGCGAAGCACCAAACGGAAACCGGAAGTGAAGTCAACGTCAACGTACGAAATTCAAACTTGTGAGAGAAACATTTGTGACAGAGCTGAGTTTTCTGCTCATGGTTGTTTCCGGACTTCACCTCCTTCGTCTCCAGTTTTCACTCTAACTCAGGTAACTTCACTCAGTCAGCTTCTACTAACAGTTTGTCATGTGTTGCTGTGTTATGGACTTTTGTCTGAACTAGGCTGCTCTGCATTGGTGAAGCTAGTTAGCTAACCACAGCATGTCGGACAGACTCGGTGCTAACTTGCTAATGTTAACGCAGAATGCAAAGATAGTTTCCCGGTTTAGCTCGTTTCGGTGTTTTCGGTGATTTCGGTGAGTTGAGTTTAACACTGCCGCTGCAAACCTTGTTCTCCGGCCGCAGGAAGTGTTATCACCGAGCGGCTGAGGACGGGACGATGCCCGTGGAAAGGACCGAGCCCCGCGGGGCTGACGAGCTCCACAGATACTATGAGGTCTACGAGACCATCGGCTCAGGTAACGTCCATATTAATGGTCTTATTGTTTCTGTCGGTTTCTTGTCGTCTCCACTGTGAGCTGTGAACCGTGTGTGTGATTTTCAGGAGGCTTCGCTAAAGTCAAGCTGGGTCGACACCTCCTGACTGGAGAGAAGGTTGCCATTAAAATCATGAACAAGAAAGATTTGGGGGTAAGTCAGAAAGAGGTCATTCCATTGTCAACAACCAGTCTGTCAAATGTGCACTCTTAATTTGACTAAGTGTTAAACATGAAAGAGCTGAGGGAGGCTTAAATATCTGCTTTCTCCATCCAGATGGACCTGCTTTCGCCACTTCATTTTTAATTTTTTTAAAACTTATCTCCCTTTTCTACCACAAAGTTTGAAGGTTGCTCATCTTCAGGAGGGCTTCATAACACAACAGTACAAAAACATAAATAATTTAAAACTTACTCAGTAGACGACAGGCAGAATACGCAGGTCATAGACATCAATGTTTTGAAGATGTATAGCGCCATTATCCGTTTTCAGACATGAACTCCAGAAAATGTCTGGAAAATTGGGTGCATATTTGCCTTTAACATATGAGTAACGCGCCAGGAGACTTTCTGGGTCAGACGCAAAAACAGGAAAATGTCCAGAACATTCAGCTGAGGGATGGCACGTGGATAGAGTAGGCAGGAGGAAAGAGATGATGTAAAGATTCTGCTCTGGAAGTCACATGCCCAGACATTTGCGTTCTCCCATGCCCCTCTGGAAAGATTAAGTGAAACATCCAGACCAGAGTGGATGTCTGAAAGCACCTATAGGTACATGTACAAAATAAAATGAAAGCATTTTTTCATTTCTCTCCCTCCAGGATGATCTGCCGCGTGTGAAGGTGGAGATTGATGCCATGAAGAACCTGAGTCATCAGCATGTGTGTCGTCTTTACCAGGTCATAGAGACTTCCACACAGATCTTCATGGTGCTGGAGGTAAGCACACAATATTACACCTTACGCACAGAAAACATGGTTGAGTTTGTATTCGATAGCGTCATGTTGAGACATTTGGCTCTTTTGTGTCCCTCTCTTTCTCAGTACTGCCCAGGTGGGGAGTTGTTTGATTACATCATAGCAAAGGACCGTCTGTCAGAGGAGGAGACCAGGGTGTTTTTCAGACAGATAGTGTCAGCGATGGCTTACGTTCATAGTCAGGGATATGCACACCGAGATCTCAAGCCGGTAAAAACTTCCTGTCTGACCGAACCTGCAGCAAGTTGTGTCGAGGTATCTGCTGTTTCATATGATTTTAACGTCTGCTTTAATATTTGTCTCTTTGAACTACAGGAAAACTTGTTGATTGATGAAAACCACAATTTGAAGCTCATAGACTTTGGCCTTTGTGCCAAACCTAAGGTAAAACATCACATTTCCTGTCCTACTCTGTGCATATCAAACTTATTTAGCCTGTAAACGATTTCCCCCTGTTATATGAAAGGAATGGAAGCAGTACAAAATATCAAGGTTGGCTTGTTTTCATTGGTAACTGATCGTTAAAGCACTTCCAAACCTCATCAGACATTTTGAAAGATCATTGAAATATGACAAGTCTTCAAAGCCAGCTCACAGTAAGGCGGCAAGAGAGTGGAATTGTTTGGCAACACCATTGCCACTCACTCAGATTTAAAGTGGGAAACCCTGTATCAGTCTTATCACAGTCTGAAAGAGTGAAAGTGTAACAAAGCTACAAAGTTATGTCTAATATTCAGGGTGCAATAGAACATGATATCTGAGTCCCGACAAAGTTCTTAGAATCAGACTTATATCGATCGCCTGATTTTTCTTGGTCACTATTGGCCTTTCACCATTAAATTGATCTGCCTTCCAATGTGCACCAATGGGAAAATTGTTAAAGAGAATTCTATACAGAGCAGGGTGCGTTGCTTGGGGTATTTTAGATATGGTGTCATCGCATAGTTTGTCCACCAGGGCGCGCTCTGTTTCCCTTTTATTTACCATACAAAGCAGCATCTGTAGCACGTGTGTATATGTGAAGGATATTGCCTAATATAGTAATGTTTTTGTTTTTTCATAACTAAACTCTGCATTGGCCCCAAAAATCCAGTATCAGTCTGGCTTTAATACTCATTATAGAATGCAAACCCAGCATGCACATGCAGTTTGTGGGATCTGACTTTCCTGTGGTCGTCTCTCTTAGGGAGGCCTGGGTTATGAGCTGATGACGTGTTGTGGCAGCCCTGCCTACGCTGCCCCTGAACTCATCCAGGGAAAATCCTACATCGGCTCAGAGGTGAGAGAGGTCACACCCGGGCCATTAACAATTTTAAAAACCATTGGGGTGGCATTTCCAAGATTTGCTCTTATTTAAACCCACAGAACTTAATTTTTCACTTAGCCTGTTACCTGCCTGTTCCACAACTCTGCTTCTTCATGGTGTCTTGAGCATATTCACTGGCGCATAACTCTGTGCAACTGAGCTGTGAAATCCTGGCTGTATCACTTAAAGTAGTAATATTGCTGTGTGATGTGTAACCTCCAGGCGGATGTTTGGAGCATGGGGGTGCTGCTGTACGCTCTGCTCTGTGGCTACCTGCCTTTCGATGACGAGAACTGCATGGTCCTCTACAGGAAGATAACGGTGAGTGAACTGCTGTTAATGACTTTTTCCAATCTTTGTATAAAAAATATAAAAAATTATTGCACTTCTGCTAAATATTTGGAGGCCACCCCTACAGTGGTTGTTTGAACTTATATCATATTATATTACCACTAAAAGAAATCCTTAAATACGGGAAACCTTTATGTTCATGATGTATTTCTGTTTCATAATGTGGTTGTTTGTGTTTAACATCTTCAGAGAGGTAAATACGATAACCCCCGGTGGCTCTCTCCAGGTAGTGTCCTCCTCCTCAATCAGATGATGCAGGTAAATCCTTTGTGCAGTGTAAAGAACCAGCCTTGCAAATAACACAGACCCAAACCAAAATATATTTTCAAAATCTTTGTCTGAATCTGTGTACAGCTGCAGGACAGTTTTGTCCTAATAACGCATCAGAGGCAGTAACGCTGTTTGTTCCATAACAACTTTTGTAAAGAGTTTGTAAATGATCAGCTAAAGGTTGGACAACTTTTGGAATTATTTGCATTAACTTAAAATTACTTTACCTCCATTGTTGCAGGAAGGCAGCTGAAAAAGCCTGTTTGCGATGAAATTAGAGATTATTGTTATTATTTTCAGTTTTGCAGACTTTTGTATCACTTAATGTTATTCATTGTATTTGATCTGCTTAAATTTAAATACAACTTTTAAAATTGGGATTTTCTAAAACATTGCTTGTGTATTTTGCTGCAAATTCAGTTGTAGTTTCTTTGTGTGACCTGTAGGTGGACCCCAAGCGGCGTGTTGCTGTTCGCCATCTACTGGACCATCCCTGGGTGCTGAAAGACTACAACAGCCCTGTGGAGTGGTTCAGCAGGCAGCCGGTACAATCACACAACACACCTACAAGCTGTATAATAAATATATATATGCAAACAACAGAAATGCAAAAACACCAAACACGTCAGTATCTGATTCTGTTTGAGTTTTTTTCTTTCTTAAATTTGCTCCAGTCACCGCAGAAGTACTTTTCCGTAGAACAGCCCCACAATCCTCAACAAAAAATATATTATACATTATTTTTGGAGAAATGTTGTTTTACTTTTCACACATACAGAAAGTGTCAGTCTCGTATTGATCCGTTTTTTGTTGTTTTTTGTGTAGCTTGGTCACATAGATGAAGACTGTATCACTGAGATGGCAGTCAACATGAAGCGTTCGAGAGAGAGCACCACAGCCCTGGTGAAGGAGGTGTGTGCCACTTTGATCACACTATCTAATGTTGACAATGATGTCTATTATGCTGATCAGATCTTCATCAACTCATTATGTGTTTTATATGAAGAAAATACAAAATATGGATGTTGTGTCAACATGATTGTTTACATAGTTTTCATCCATGTTGACCCCCACAGTGGCTGTACGACCACACCACAGCCATCTACCTGCTGCTGCTGTCAAAGAAACAGAGAGGAAAACCTGTCCGTCTGCGCCCTGAACCAGCTGTCTGCGAGGACTCCTACTCTCCCTCTCAACAGGTCAGACTCAGGACCACAATGCTCTGCTGTCTGCATTGGGCTTTACCCACTGTTAACCAGTACCAAATGTTGTCGTGGATCTTTTCCCCTTGTTTTTCTTCATTTCTGATTTTCTCTCTTTCTTTAAGACAAGGGAAGCTCTTCACTATAGCGAGGATGAAGATGCTGTGCTTGTGGGTTCTTTGGATTTTAACTCAGAATACATTGATGACTGTCCCTGGAATTTAATCAAACAACACACCCCCAAGGGGGTCAGAGGGCAGCCAGACGGATGTGCAAGCAACAAAGACAAGGTGTGTGAGAGTTGGGTTCAATATATGCTTTGCTTTTTGTCTTTATTAGAGAAGGTTCAGAAAAAGGAGCATGTTAGGATAAAATCTTCTCTGTTGGGGCATGTTTGATGAGTCTTCCAGATAAATATACTCATGCCACATTTCACGCTTCCTCCTAAAGAGACATCTAGCATCTCCATCAGTGGAGAGAAGATGTGCTTACAGCCCGACTCCAGAGAGGGGGCGCAAGACCCCACAGCATCGCCAGGAGAGGAGGGACAGAGACCAACAGCAAACCACTGAGAACAAGGAGAATGTTGCTGTTCAAGAGAAAGATGTAGACATTTTCGTATTGCCTCCTCCTCGAACTCCGGCGTCCAGTAAGAAAAATGCACGCCACAAGAATGTGTTGACCACACCCAATCAAAATACTGACGGCAATAGCGGCAAGAACAACGCACTCACACCTAAAGGTAAAAATAATCTCTTGGATACTCAACAAATGGCTGTAGTCTCGGTTCAAAATGCAGTTTGTGTTTGTGCTGTAATTGTTTTTGGTCCAAACAAAAAAAAGTCTTTATGCACAATGTCCATTGGATTATTTGCATTAGCCAATTGGCCCTCTGCACATTGCCCAGTCTCAATTATCTGCCCCCTCTCTCCGTCTCATGCAGCTCTCATAATCACAAGTGCCACATCAACATGCCACACATTTGCAAGTAAATTGTGTTCTGGTAATAAACTCATTTATTGGACCTGTTTTTATCTCGAAACACTCATATTTCTATGATTTAGCTGTCATTACGCCACTGTGAATGGACACACACACTTGTCAACTCAAAGGTGAGATTATTATCAGGAAAGCTACTTCTATTCACTTATCTGTAAATGAAGGACACTAATATGAATAGAGAATCATTAAAGTCATAATTATTTGTCAAGGTGAATCCTCTGCTCTGATGTCCAGCCTCATTAGTTTCCACTATAAACTCAGGCACCACCCAGCCAACGCTCCGCCACAGAGCCCGTTGTTGTTCAAGTGTCCGGGCTCGGTCCTGCTCTCTGTCCAGCCGCCTGTTCTGGCGCAGCATGTCTACAGCACAGACATGCTGCCTCTGACATACTTGTCCACACACACACACAAGCACAGTGGTCTGTCCCCAGACGTGTGCCGTGACAGGTGTAGCTGTCTCTTTCCTCTGCTCGCTGTCCCTCGTGGGCTGTAGTGACATGTGTTCTCCTGCAACCAAAGCCTACCTGTGAGTGTGTGTGTACTTGTACTTATATATTTGTGTGGACCATGTTGAGCATAACATTATGGAGTGAGAACATTCTGGCGGGCCCTCACTTTTTCAAAGGCTTGTCTTAGGGTTAAGACTTTGTTTAAGGTTCAAGGTCAGGGATTTAGATGTGATGGTTAAGGTAAGGGGCTGGCAAATTTATTATGTCAATGAGTATCCTCAACATTTCTGTTCCTTTGCACCTTGTAGATGGAGGCAGTGGCACTAAGGAACCAACCAAGAAGAGAACAGCCGAGAACAAGGAACCTGCACACCTGGACATATTGGCCTTCAGTCCTGAGAGAAGGTGATTAACCAGAGGGACGGGACGGGGCGAGGCTCCGAGGTGAAAGAAAGGGGGGGAGGAAGTGTATGAGCACCTGAACAGCGTAAAGGTTAAATCTTAGGGAAGACTGAAGCTCACACATCTAAGGTAACAGGAGGTGTTAGGGTGGGCTGCACACACTGAACAGAAACTGCTATTCCAAACTTAAATGCATGTCCATCAACAACCTGAGTCCCTGATAAGACTTAAATCTTAATAAATGATGTCAAGAATCAGACAGAAATGCTACAGGGCACCTTAATGGAAAGTTTTAATTTCGAAAGATTTGAAATAATATGTGAGGTGCCGTGAGGGACAGGTGACAGCAACTTGGATCAAATGTCAACCCGGAGTGATTACACGCTTTTCCATTTGCTCTGCAGGTCTCGGTCTTTGGACATGGCAGTGACAGGAGACAGCGGTAAGAAGAAGAGAGGAGGAAAGGTGTTTGGTTCTCTGGAGAGAGGTCTGGATAAGGTGATCACCATGCTCACTCCCAGCAAGAGACGAGCCCTGCGGGACGGCCCCCGCAAGATCAAGGTACATGCAGGACGACTGAGTCCCCTGTGCTCTGTTGCACATAAAAACAGAGCCACAAATAGTTATGATCTCCTTAGACTCATTGATTAGATGAGTTGAAGGAACATTGTTTGAAACTGCGTATGACAATATAACATCTTGAAATCGAGCAATATAATCGATACATCTTCATAACTGGAACCAGAGAATGTTTAGTGGTTTTCTTTGGTAAATGACTTAAATAGAAATGAATTGTCAGATATTTAAATCCTTTTTGACAGGACTAGGCAGCGTTGTTGATCTGTGATTGTTTTCCTGCAGGCTCAATACAACGTGACTTTGACGAGTCAGACGAATCCGGACCAGGTACTCAACCAGATCCTCGCAATCCTGCCGCAGAAAAATGTCGACTTCATACAGAAAGGGTAAGAGCACAAATGTTGTCGGTTAACATGTATTTTTCTCTTATTTTCAGAGCAGGCGACTCTGTATTCAGATCCTAATGTTTCTGTATGTATTATTGCCTTACGTTCAGATACACCCTCAAATGTCAGACGTGGGGTGACTTCGGGAAGGTGACGATGGCGTTTGAGTTGGAGGTGTGCCTGCTGCAGAGGCCCGAGGTGGTCGGGGTCCGCCGCCAGAGGCTGAAGGGAGACGCTTGGGTCTACAAGCACCTGGTTGAGGACATCCTCTCCACATCCAGGATTTAAAAGCACTTTTCAGCTCCTCTCCGAGTCAATAGACTGGCCCTTCTCTGTCAGCAGTCGCCCCCTCTGTCGGATGCAGAGAGTCTAAGCATTAAAGATCAGTCCTTCATTATTTTGTATGAATATTAAACATTCTCCTTAGGCCAGTCTTCAATCTCGCGAGTATGTGTTACATTGAATTCATGAGAATTACAAGCCAAGATCCTTTATACTGTATCTTGTTTTATGTAGAATATTGTTGTTTAATTCCCTTTTTCATAACTAGCAGGCTAAATAGGGTCCACGTCAATCCTCTTGAGGTGTGTATGATGTGAGTGTGTGTGCGAATGCATGTTTGTGTAATGTATTTACAGTTTACCTTCTGGCTGCTTATTACCATATTTATGTCATGATATTGTTATTCTCCCCTGTAGGTGCAAAACTTGATTTAATAATATAAATAAGCAGAGCGTTACTAATTTACTTTCATTGTTGTATTATGTCTGTGTACATTTCTTCCATCATGATGTTTTTACGTGGTTCTATGAAGTGTCTGTTTTTATTTCCTGTCTGTGCTTTTCATGTTTTTCATGTGTGTTACGTCTTGTCTGTAAGATTTTTTACTGACTGTAAAGGGAGCAAAATAAATGATTTCTGCTGAGTGTAACGTGTCCGTGTTTGTTCTTCATTATTTATTTTTGTTCAGCAGTTTTATGGGGCAGTCGTGTGTTTTCTCTGTCCTCATCCTTATGTTCATCTTCACTCCTCTCGGGTGCAGGGATTGATGGAGATCATTTGACTCACTGACAGAGTCTCTAAGTATTTGTCACCAATAAGATTAGAGGTGAAAGGTGTCAGATATCTACAGTCTTTCTCACTTCAGATACTTACAGACGCCAAGTTCACATTCTTCACTCAAATGTTGATGATACCCATCGTTTACTCCACCGAAGATGTCATGTTTCTGTTTGTAATCGCGAAGAAACCATTAAAATCTGGATCAGTGGGCATATCCAGGACTATGGCAAGATAGGATGTTTTTTAAAATCTGTAATTTCTCAACGAATGAATTGATCTTAATGAAAAGTAATCAGGCAGGTTAAAGGGACTGAAACATACAGGTATGTGCAGCTTGGTGCGGATCCAAATAAAAATCTGGATGTAGTTCATTTAAATGTGGTTTCAAAAGGACTGACGGGCCCTGGCAGAGGTATGAACCCTTGGTTCTAGTTTTCACCATAGAAACCAAATACAAACATTATCTGTGTTTATGCAAAAGTAGTGTTCATTCCCAAATTAATGCCAAAACTATGGTACAGCATTAATGGAAGTGAAAACGTATGGTCATTGAACTGCAGCTATTTGTAAGTTCTGAAGTGAGTTGTTAACAACAGTGGAGGATAGTAGCTCAGCCTTGATGGTAAAACGGTGGATGATGATTGTAATGGCAGAAGCTGCTGTAGGAGCATGATTGTTATGACTGAATACTGATGATCATCGCCTAAAACATCTGAAGAGAATAAAACAGAGGTCTCCTCTCTGTCATGACAGAGTTGCTATTTGTGGCAACTTCTCCTTGGCGTCTCAGCAGGGAGAGGAAGGGCAATCGTAATGGTGGGTGGAGGTGGTGATAAGGAGGGTTTAACCTTAATGAATTGTGAGAGAGGGTGGGGGGGGGGGGGGGGTGATTTAAGACAGAGGTGAAGGTTGGAGTTAGGTTGGAGGGGGTAAAAAGAAGAATCCTCCCATAGGCCTGTTCCCGTCCTTATCATTCCAGTGGTGGTGAAGACTCCTGCTGGGCTGAGGTTGGAGGATCGGAGAATGTCTGTGTGTGTGTGTGTGTGTGTGTGTGTGTGACAACAGCTCTAAAAAGCAGCTGTCACCAGCCTCACATTAAAGACTTCTTCATCATTACCTTCACCGCAGAGGTAATGCTTCCCCCCCCCCCCCCCCCCCCCCCCCCCCCCCCCCGTCCTGTGTTTATTTGTTTCTGGGCAGATCCAGGAATTTTAATATTAAGAGATAGGATTTTTTTTTTATTTTAATTTCCACCAGTTGCTAAGGGAGTAATTCATGGACCTTGATAGAGGGTGGTCATGATGGTCATGTTAAGGGAACTGACATTTATGAGTGTGTGAAATTTGGTGCTGATCATAATAAAAATCTGGATCCAGTGAATTTAAATCTGGTTTCATGACGGGACTGTTGGGCCTTGACGGAGGTTTACCCTTCACTGGGTGACATTGGAGTTCCCTCTATTTCCTCCAAAATAGTAAACACAAGCAACCCCATGTTTTCCCATGACCTTTTTAATTACAAGTTTGGGTTTCAAAGTCGAGAGTTACTACCATATATTCTTTTAAATCAGCTCTTAATGGAGGCAAAATTAACGAAGTCAGTGACTCATTCAAGAATTTCATCTTTCAAAAAAAGGAATTGACAGCAATCGCTGCCATTGTTCCTCCATTCAAACAGGGGGCACTGTGTGGATCTCAGTCCATACCTGCTGGAGGACTGGAGTAAAAATGATGCAAGCTGGTTTAATGAGGATTAATGAACTGAGGCAACAGAGGTGAGGCCTCCACTGTGTGAGGAGCAGGGAGCTGACTGTGCTGCCTCAGTGTTTGGTGTGCTCAGATGTGGTTTCTCTAAAACTGCTTTCCTCAAGTTAATAAAATGTTCAGACACTGGCCTGAATCCTGGATCAGATGTGTGCTCTCTTCCCCCCCCCCTTGTTTGTTTTCAGCTCTGTGAGTGTGGAGGCGTTAGGAAAAACGAGGCCTCTGCTGGCGATCGCTCTCATCCCCCTTTTCCTATGTGAGTTTATGTTTCTTGAGGAGCGCTATTACTCTGATACGCTCCAACAGTTTTGCTTGTTGCTGTGTGTGTGTGTTTTTTTTTATTTGTGAGGCAGCTGCATGACACGTCCATTTTCTGTGTTCTTCTGTCTGCATGTCTGTTTCAGGGCTTCTCGAGGCTCAGACGTCCAGTGACCCTCTGCATGGTGACCCCTGTGAGCTGATGAGAAATAGAGGGTGAAACTAATTAGGCCCACAGACAGTGGAGTGGTTCCCAACCTGAGGGTCAGGGGCCCCCGGTGGTCCCAATATAAATCTGTGTTGTCGCCTATTTATGTGTTTATGTGTTTTGAGCATTTAAACTACACCTTGACACGTCTTTCCAATATTGCATTATAACTTAATGCAAAGAAACATACTTTCCGAAATGAGATAGCGTGAACACCACCACATGAACACACTAGTTTAATATATGAACTTAAAACTCAATGTCATTTTGTATCCACAGCTTTTTCTCCCACTGTTGTCAAGTGTCCCAAAGAAATTGTGTTGGTGCAATGTACATCAATCCCTTCTGATCATTATTAACATGTCTCATGACCACTTTGCTGTTTTCAGGCTGTGTCCCTGAGCAAGGCAGTGGTGTCCCTCCTCTTGTCTATACTCCTGGTTGACATGTCTCCACCCTGTACCTGCTTCACCTGGCCCTGGTGGTTTGGGTTGGGGCCATTTTGACCCTCACGCGGCACAAAATGGCTGACGGTGACACCGCTAACGAGAGAGTGTTGTACCAGCAGCAGAACCAGAGGAGGCGTCACACCAGGACCAGACTGAGGACGCTCGCTCAGTGAGTTCTTCTGTGAAATGATCTTCTGTTTCTTTGAGTAGAAATTCATCAGCAGTTTGTTTGGACCTGCTTCCACCTTCATTTATCTAATGAACCTACGCCTGCAGTTGATTTTCACACAGATACTGTTTTTGCAAATTGGCGTTGCGATGGAAAGAGAAAAAACACTGATGAGCCCGTGTCCCTGTGACCTAAATGAGGTTGAAAATACTTCTGCTAGTTGCCTCTTTTTACGAGCAGCCTGCTGCCGTCCACTTATCTATCTCTCTCATTC
>NC_084949.1:16595385-16747885 GCF_949316205.1 Platichthys flesus
AATAATGTGCTCGTCACAAAAAAAGAAAATGCCTCCATATTGCTATTAACATCACCTGAATTAAGATATTTCTTGGAAAGTGTTAATGAGTAAACATTTGGGAATGGATGTTTCTGTCGATGATCCTCCTTATGTCTATTCTTCAGGTGGTCTGGACTCCAGTTTAGTCGCTGCTACACTAGTGAAACTGGCCAAAGAGGAGAAGCTGGAGTATCCCGTCCAGACTTTTGCAATTGGCGCAGAGGACAGCCCAGATGTCTTAGCTGCTCGCAAGGTTCATAGAACAGAGTCTGATAAGGAGTGTATGTGGTTGGTTCTTTTGGAAAGAAAAAAAATGGAAAACGTATTGTGTTTTGTGCTCATCAGGTTGCCGCTCATATTGGCAGTGAACACCATGAGGTAAACTTCACTGCAGAAGAAGGCATCCAAGCAGTCGAGGAAGTGATCTACCACTTGGAGACATATGACATCACTACAATCCGTGCCTCTGTTGGTTAGTGGAAAATGAAACATCACATGGCTTTTATCACACAGAAAAACGTAATGTAGTGTAAATGGCTTTCTAAACTGCTATTCGGCCAACTGAAATGATAAAATTTAACAGGATGCTTTTTTTTTTTTTGGGCAATGGAAATTTGGAGACCACTGTATTTTATGTCCAGCAGTTGTGATTTTTATATAATAGTTCGGTAAAATAAGAATAAAAGAAATATAATTAGAATAAAATTTAACAGACAACCGAACACTTTAATGACATTTTAATATGCAGGTCTGTTATATAACATTGTACATGGGGTGTTTATGTAGGATATAAACCTAGGTTTACTTGCATAACAAATGGTGATGTATCTTATTTGAAAGCTTGAATATAAGTATTGAGGGATATATCTTTCTTTATTTAACTAGGATGTCACATTGGTAGTTCAATTATGACTGCCAATTTGCAGTATACTGTACTTGAATCCCCCTTCCTGTAGTCCCTCACATTTCGGCTGCTCAGTTTCTATTATGTTTACACCTACAAGGAATTTGCTCTGGTTATTGGTGCATACAATGAACATAGAAACATAAAAACACAATCAATTCAACACACATAAGAAAAGCAATAAAAAGAAACAATATATATTTACTCACTTTTTCTAATGTTTATACAAAGTATCATTTATTTAGACTTAAACATATCTAAATAAAAATATATAAAAGATAAAATATATAAAAAGTGAAGTAAAATGCAAAAGCAGTGTCAGATTGCAATATGAAATGTAATGCAGTATAATATAATGTGGTAATTTCTCATATCACCTAGCTTTCCATAATGTTATCAAGTGTGCTGTCTCATTTAATGAAATTTCTGTTTCTGTGTGTTCCACTTCAGGGATGTACTTGATTTCAAAACACATCAAGCAGAAGACAGACAGTGTGGTGATCTTCTCTGGAGAGGGTTCTGATGAGCTGACTCAGGGATACATTTACTTTCACAAGGCAAGTCGTCGTAACTGAATCAGTCAAACTTTTTGTTGTAAGGGTAATTTGGCTCTAATCCTGAGACCCCAGCAGGTCTTTTCCATTATATTAAGGTGAAGGGGTTGCAGTATCTTAAACTTTAATAAAATGCTACTACTGACAGATCTATGCTCCACCTCCAGGCTCCATCACCCAAAGTAGCAGCAGAGGACAGTGTTCGTCTGTTGAAGGAACTCTACCTGTTTGATAATCTCCGTGCTGATCGCACCACTGCTGCACATGGGTAAAGAATCACTACTTGGAAAAATTACACAGTCAAGCGTTGTTCATTCTCTGCTTGAAAACGTTTTCTCTTTTGAAGGGAGAGAAATCAATTAGGGAATTCCCTACCTGTATAGTGATTCCAGCAACCAGACACATTTGGGTTACTAAGTCATTTTCTTTCTCATTAAGGTTTGGCAACATTTCAAATGTTTTTCTCTGGCTACGGAGTCCAATTTGACCAATAACTCCATGGGTGTAGGGCACATATCCAATACCCTTGTGCCCAGCAGTCAGCCCATCTCTTTATTTAAAGCGATCATATAATGAGTTAATGACTTTGTAAATGTGTTTTGTCCCAAAGACTGGAGCTCAGAGTGCCCTTCCTGGACCACAGATTCACATCGTACTTCCTCTCCCTGCCGGACGAGTTGAAGACTCCTCGGGTCAGTGAATCTTTGCAGCAAATGTTGTCTGACAAATCCCTTTTTTCTTCACTGCAGATGTCTGACGTCCAGATAAGGCACTGAAATGAATAATTATTTGTTCTAATTGTGTGGTCTGTCCTGTGTAAGCAGCATGGAGTGGAAAAGTACCTTCTGAGGGACTCCTTCAAAGGTCTCAACTTGATCCCTGAGGAGATCCTGTGGAGGCGTAAAGAAGCCTTCAGTGATGGTATGACGTCTATGAAGAAGTCCTGGTACACCTACCTGCAGGAACACCTAGAATCCATGGTACGTGTTAACGTAGGACCAAGATTGATGATACAGCAGCTCATACTGGTGTTTAATTTCATTCCTTTCATGTCAAGATAAGAATACATATTCAAGTGTAAATCAGTAGTTATGTATGTAGGAAAAATATGAATGGCCTCCATGATAACAAGTAGTTTACTGTTAAAAATGTATTACCTTTGTATTTATTGTACATTTATCACGTTCAGCTGTGGATTTTTAAAGAGTAGAGACTAATTAAATTTTGATAGCACCACATGCAGACAACAGCTGCCTCCAATGTCCACATCCACTTTTATTTAGGAAACTGCGGTTGTGCACTGCAAAGCAAATGCTAAAGAAAAGGTAGAGATCAAGGTTGATATGGATACTAAACATGATTATATATTATTATTATTATGACAACAGAATTGTCACAAAAGAAAAGATGAAGTTAATTATTGAGTAATTCACATTTGTTAATTAAGTTTAAAAGGGGAAATAACTGGATTCCCAAACTGAATAAAGTATACAGACTTTACCTAGGTATTTTAAAGTGAAAATTCCTCCTACTTTTGCAATGAATTGTCGCTGCTGCTTTTCCTGTTAGCAACAGGCACTTGGTAGGGGGATGAAGGGGGATGCCATCCACTTTTTAAAACAAAATATCTTAAAAAAAAAAACGTAAAAACCTGTCAATGGTGCCGCCGTCTCAGCCATCCACCGTCTAACCTCAGTGAGAGTGAGTGCTGCAAGTGCAGACTGAGTACTTATGTGTGCTTGTGAGCATCCTATAGTTAATCCTAACTAAACTAAATTGAACAACTCAAACGCAGGGAGTGTGAATTCATTCTCTGCTCAAGAGACCAACACCACTTTATGTTTAAATAGAAATAAGATTGTTGCTGCTACATTAATAGTTTAAAATGGTGTTTAGAATCGTTATGGTACCGTAGTAGCTGTTGTTTATGATCAAAGGGTTTTTATCAGGAGACAGAAATTGTCAAATCTTCATAGACTGGCATTTTATTTTACTGATGGTGTCTAATCTGATCGGTCTTCTCTCAGGTGAATGACGATCAGCTGGAGAAGGCTCACAAGACGTATCCTCACTTGCCTCCACGCACCAAAGAGGCCTACTACTTCAGACAGGTGTTTGAAAAGTGCTATCCAGGTCGGGCTGAGTGGCTCTCCCATTACTGGATGCCTCGCTGGACCAATGCCAC
Source organism: Platichthys flesus (assembly GCF_949316205.1). Lineage (NCBI taxonomy): Eukaryota > Metazoa > Chordata > Actinopteri > Pleuronectiformes > Pleuronectidae > Platichthys > Platichthys flesus. Next base: position 16,599,050 of record NC_084949.1, read on the forward strand.
TGACCCCTCAGCCCGGACCCTGTCTATCTACAAACCAGATAAAGACCAGTGATGGACGGAAATAGTTCAGTGCCTTAGTCTTCTGTCAGCTAAATGATGAACTTCTTTATATTCTCCATGTTTAATTTGAACTTAGAAGAAAATTATACTTGGTCTAATTTTGCACATTTCCAGATGCAGCTGTATCTTTGTCACTCATTTATTTAGTTTGGGATGTGTCATAGGTTAGTAGCCATTTGAAAATCATATGTGCTTAAGCTGCACCCTGTCATTTTTTTATATAATTTATTTGTATCTTCTTCAACCTGGCAGAGGCTCTTTTAAATTTAGCTCACAAGCATTTCTGTTTTCAAAAAAAGATTGGCCTGTTGAGCAATTGCACTGCTGTACATTAAAGTTAAAACCCTATTTATTAAAGTACGAAAAGAAAGATAGAAGATCTAAGGAGATGGCACAAAAATAAGCCTTGGGTTGCAGTGAGACAAGACAATACTAAGCTGTTAAATTAAAATGAAAGCCAATTTCATGGTTCACAGTAGATGTCACCTAAAACATCTCTAGTGTCATATATACATATATATATATATATATATATATTACTTTTGAAAACTCACTTTTAGCAAGAAAACAGAATGATAATATAAAAAGTAAAATAAATACTAGTTAGATAAAGAAAACAGAATTGTTTCTAGTGGAAGTACGCTTTAAGAAGGGACTTAAAAGAAGATGACTCAGACAGGCTTTATCTCTCCCTTTTTTGGAATAACTTCATGATTTTGATCAGGATCTGGTCTGAGGTGGTGAAGTACTTTTGCATTTAGTCAAATCAGATTGATGTTACACAAATCCCAAACTGTGTTAAAGAATCAATAGCCTCTGTGTTATAAACTAGTCTAGATTTGACAAGTCTGGGAATAGTGCCTTTTATACACAAACTTGGCCAATAAGGTGTAGGTGGTTTTAGATGGTTAGCATCGTCACAAATAAAATAACGGTTTCCTAAATTTGAAAGTGAATTTACGACAATTCTGAGGCTTTATGTGGAATGCTGAACTTGACTTCACAACAGTAAATGCCTGAATTGTTTGCGCAGCACTGTAATTCAATTTCTCCCCATAAGCTTCCCCTTGACTGCAAAATTGACAATAAAATAACTGATGGAATGGATGTGTAGTCAATGAAGTTCTTTACTTAAATCCGGTAGTCATTGTCAGAAATCTGTGTTTTTACAACAGTTTAAGGTTCAGAAATGTAGTCTTTTAAATGCATAAATTTTGAAATTTTATTGTGTACATTTTCTAAATCAATATTACAGATGGTAATTACAGAATATAATACAGATTGGTAATGCTTTCTTTCAAACCTCACTTGCTTCTTGGTAGGATTCTACATTTCAGCTGGTGTGTGGGTCTGACTGTACTCTTTGCAATAAAGACAGGAGGGGGGGGGCCTTGAACCGTTTGGGCCAGATAAAGTGCGTTCACACAGATGATTTGATAATGACCTTTTCATTCCTAGTGTTTGGTCTTGACATTAGAATGTGTGTCACATGGGTGTTTAGTCACCTGCCTTTATAAAAGGTCTGCTAAGAGCTGCTGCCTGTTGTGAGGACTGTGTATTTATGACATACAATATACTGTACTTTAACCAGATCTCACTTCCAACTTTTACATATTAAAGCGTAATTCCCTCAGATTCAATCATCATCAGAGTTTCGAGCAGATGTCTCAGGTTCGGATGGACTTTGTTATGGCTCAGTCAGTGCAGCCGAGGGAGCAGAAAACATTCTCTACTCAAGGCTAGTTTATGAAACAACATCGCACTATCAGGAGAGAGAGAGAGAGAGTTGTCTAGCAACGTGACGGAGACGGCTCCTTGTCACTTCCTGGATTCCTTGACAAGAGGCGGGGGACTACAGCTGTGGACCAATAAGGGAGAACCAAATTGATTTGCGCTGACACACATTAAATCTACTGTTATAATTATATCAAACCCTTCTGTTCGGGGCCATTATTGACTACCTATTGCTTACTGACTTACCCTAGGCTGTGATAATTGTCCATAACTTCAGTGTTCATGGGTCTATCTCCCTAAAACTACATTTGTGTAACTATATCATTTGTCCTGGGTCAGATTCATTACAAATTTTGGTCCGATACCATAGTTATGAGGACATTTTGGCTGTTCCTCACAAATTCAAAGGACTGTTTGAAGGTTAAGAATTGGTTTTAAGGTTAGGGTTAGATTTAGGTTTAGGTTAAGACCAGAACCGACTCATTTACCTGCTCTGTCCTGTCCGGAAAAACTAAAACCTGAGAGCCCGTCCTATCTGGACTTGTGGTGCAGATCACAATGTTGATAGTGTGGAGTAAAAAATCCAATACCAATATATTGGCAAATTTATATATGAACATTAAAATAATTCAGAGATAGCCAAACATAATTAAGACTTTGTATGTAATATTTTTGCGTATTTAAGACTTTTCCAACCAGCAGTAATTGTGGATTCACAGTTTTGTTTCATTGTCTTAAACAATCAAAGTAAAAATGTGGAATATGGCCAAAATGGCCACTAAATACAAAATAGCAGGCTTTTTTTTGCGTTTTTCCAAATGCACCTAGAGACTTTTTTTTTGTTTGGTCATGATACACCTGTGTATTGATTCTTGTGAAGATCGGTCAATGTGAGCACATTCCGGGGGTCTCTGGTTCTCGGGGGCACCATTGAGCCATTTTGCGACGCCCATTGAAAATTCCTCCAGAATACGTACATTTTCACCACTTTCTAACTCTCTGCAGATTTTGATAAGAATTTGAGCATGTTAAAGCCCTCAAAAAGCCAATTCATTTGCCTGAATAATAATAATAATCATTACAATTTCAATAGGGCCTCCCACTGTCAGTGCTCGGGCCCTAATTAATCATTAATGACAGAATCTGCTGATCCCTGAGCTGAATGTGGTTTCTATTTTTCCAGCGAAGATCCCTTTTTGAGTGGCTGGATTTTTGTACACAAACTGCTTCTCTCTATTAGAAAAAAAACCACTGACACTCATGAGGGAGATATTTCTCTATTCATCCTCGTGAAATCTTTACAAAAATGACATTTACAGAGTCGTCAGTGCTAACCATGGAACCAAACAGGAGTAGGAATGTACTGTGGTCCCAGCAAAAAGGTAACAGTCACATTATTTACAGCCTCGACACCTGGACCACAAACAGATGACAGAAGAAACGCACATCGCTCCTGATTGGACACACGTTACTGCAGAGGGGTACACACATGATAACGGGCTGAACAGGCAGACACTACTCTTCATTTGCTCGGGATGGAGACAGGAAGTTAAAAAAAGTCTGGAGTATTTGAGGTTTTGGTGGAGTGACAGATGAGTTACCTGCAGAGTCTAAGGCAAGCTCCCTACTTTCTGCTCATTTCAGGACCGTTTTAAGTGCAGAGAAAAAAATGTAAATTCTGTTGGAGGCAGACGAGGAACAGTTATTTCTTAGCTTTGCCTTTCCCTTTGCCTTTTCCTTTCCCCTTCCCAGAATCTTCTTTCTTCTCTTTCGACTCCTTGGTGGCCTTTGCCTTCTTCTGCTGCAGGGAGGAACAAGAGACAGATGAGATATTATAAAAAGATAGAACATAACGTGATTTAGTTTGAAATGTGAAAAAGACGATTGCACTATTGCAGTTTGAATTACTTTGATCATAGCGTCGGCCTTCAGGCTCTCCCCTTCCTCCTCGGACTCGTGACGTCCATTGTCCATGTCCTCTCCTCCCAGCTCAGACTCCCCACCACCACCAGCAGCAGCACCACCACGGCCTTTCTTCACAATTTGCAGCGAGTAGGGTGTGAGATGAACTTCTTTGTTGTAGGCCCGTGTGAAAGCTGCCTTCACCTGGGAGGATAAAGACAGCACAGATTTAAAAACTCTCATTTCCTGGACAAACAGCATCAACCACAGTATATGATGTACTGGAGTTATTTTCAGTCTATCAACTAATTGTTTCAGCTCCACTGCCAGCCAATCACAACAGCCCAAACCATACACCCCTTCTCCACCTCCTGACCTTAGACTCCAGTTTGGAGTAGGGGTCAGGTTGTCCGCCCCAGACGCTGATCTCCATGATGCTGTCCACGTCCTCCTTGATGAGGTTGTAGCTGTCCAGCAACTGCACGGCTGGACCGGCGCCCTCAGCTCCGAGCCTCTGAAGTGGGCTCAACAAGGCCTGCCGCAGGTAGTGCAGGTAGTCCAGGTTCACCGCCTGTCTGCTGCTCAATGTCCTGCAGGTGCCAAGCTGATTAAAAACTGTGATTTTGTGTTGAAGGTGTAAAGAGTTAGGGAGAGATGCAGGTTCGACTCACTTTAAACTCATGTGTGAGTTCAGCTCCTGAATGATACGGGAATGTTTACCGGTGGACGAGTGCTTGCCGAGCCAGCTGGGAAATGTGGGGAACTGACTCATATAGCCTTTCATCAGCTCACCTGGTAACACACTGGCATAGATGGCCTACGAACACACACACACACACACCCAAGTTATTGCAAGAATTAGGTTGATGTTTGCAAAATTTATGTCATATAATTCCTTTTAGTGTTTTATACAAAAAACTATTTACAACAGACCTTCAATTTCTGACTCACAAGTTTAAAGGAAACCATCTGCTCCCGAAAAGGATATAATATAAGGATTATGATACAAGAATCATTTTGTGTTACCTGGGTCGGCAGCAGGGACCAGTTCTGCCGAGAGCGTATCTGTCTGTCAACCAGATCTCCGTCTGAGATTGAATCCGCTGTTTTGCTGAGCAACACCAGGTGGGACTTCAGATCTCCACTGTAAGAACATGAAATAATAAGATCCACATTTTTGGAAATAATATCATTGATGTTATTGTGATTCTATTTCAGGTGGGAACTGTTGGGAACTGTCTCTCACCTGGCAGCCGCTGGACGAACGTGCAGGTAGTTCTCTTGGACGAAGAGCGGAGCTAGCGAGTAGTCGTGGAAGAAGAGGTCGGACTTGTCGATAAGGCTCATGTGGGAGGTCTCTTCGCCCAAGGCAAACACCTTCCTGCAAACGTCAAACGGCCCCAGCTTCATGTCCTTGCGGGCGCTGGCCGCGTCAGACTTGCACTGGTCGTACGTCATCACCTTCTCTTTAGCGGACCACATGCTCAGGTTGTGAATCACCTGGAGATAGGAAAGCCAGCTTGGTGAAAAGGTGGCAAACCAAGACAGAACCTTGGTGTGACTGGACTTTTACGACATGTTGTCTTCTTTACCTGGCGGATGTCCTGATTGGAAGCCAGGATAATTTCGTTGAGAGCTGGAGGAGGGATCTTGATTCCCTCTTTGAAAGTAAGGGACATCATGGCTCCCTGACAAATGGAAAAGTAAATATTTACATTCGCTGACATTATGATTTCAAAGCTTTTGTCATTTCATTCTAATATACTGTCAGATGTCAGGCCGGGCGTTTGTGTACCTTAATCTGTTCCACTCGCGGCCTCTGGAAGCGCAAATCGAAGCAGTAGTTGGCGAGTGACCTGATCTTCTGATGGTTACGATCGTTGCACATGCAGATGATAGGAATCTTTGAGCTTCTGATCAGGCCGATCATTTCCTACGAGATGTCAGAGGTCAGCATCATGAACACATGGCAGAGGAACTAATGAGCACTGGATGTTAAAGACAGCTGGAGATGAAAGATTATCAGACAGTAAACAATCATATCACTTTGTTATTCAGTCTGACATTGTGCTAATGTAAGAAAAGGTTCAGTTGTTCGGAGCAGAGAGCTAAGGAAACATGTTGATTCAAGAGTTGTTATTTATGGAAGTGGATTTCAAGTCAGAGAAGTGTGACCTCTGGATCTGGTTATTTTTTAAGTAGGTTTAATATTCTTTTAAAAACGTGGAACTTCTGTGAGACTAATAACGAAATGTGTTTATTTACCTGGATTCCTCCACGGTCTTCATTACCAGCCATGCCGTCAATCTCATCCATGATCAGGATATGTTTGCTGCTCACTGTAGTAGACGTACCTACAGAACACAGACACCAACCGTTACCACAGTGTTTCCCCTTAATAAGATAAACTGTGGCAGCCCTTTACAGTCAAATTTGTCCAGCCACAGTTTCAGAATCGGAAACGTTTTACCTGTTAGTCTTTTCACTCTCCCTCACTGTGTCAATGCCCAGTCAAAACATCCATTAAGTTTTTACAGTCCTCTGAAGGCAGGCAGATTAGTGCATAACATCAGCACATATCGCTTTCACTGGGTGCATCAACATAACAGACGTACAGCTCTAAGCTGTTGGGCATATCTTTGCTTGCTGTACATCAGGTGTGTGCCTGCTCACAGGGCAATTACGTGACTGTATAAAGGCTGATGTAGGTTCACTTGTGAAAAAAACGAAAGGATAGTTGTGAGAGGTGTCACCTTTGTAGAAGCCCTCGATGCTGGTGTTGTTCAGTGACTCTGCGACGACCTGCTTCAGGCTGTTTTTGCTGCGAGTACAGCTGGCGTTCATCTCCACGTAGCTGAAGCCCAACTCCTGCAACACACACACAGTAAAGAGGCAGAGTCACAGCTTGGAGTTCTGGCTGTAGTAATAGTTCAAAAGCACCAAAGGCTGATCCTGATATTCCTGTTTATTACTGACTTCACAGACGAGGGCAGCAGTCGTGGTCTTCCCCACCCCCGGAGGTCCAGAGAGCAGAGCAGCTTTAAATCCTGATCCATCATCTTTCCCTCCAAACTTGCCAAACCTTACTGCACATGAAAAACAGCACCAAGCATGTGGTCTTTAACAGAGGTGAATATAAACTGACTATAAAGAGATAACCCTTACTTTATAAAAAATTAGTCATTGTTTTCAAGTTAAACTGCCTGCTACCTGGAGGCTTGGAAACGGTGCCACTGTGGTTTTTGTGCCAGTTCTGCAGCCACCGCAGCAGCTTATTGGCGCAGCTCTGATCCCCCTGCTGACCAATCACAGTCTTCAAAGAGCGCGGGCGGTACTTGTCCACCCACAGCATGCTGGCGTCCTCTGCAGATTTGGATGAGGATGATGATGGTGGTGGTGGGGCTGAAGTTGAACATGAGGAGGAAAGGCCAAGCTCCCTCCGGGCCGTGTGACCAGTGCCTCTGCCAGGTGGGGTGCCGCCACTTCTGGTCGATCTCCCGTGACCTTGTGCTAGGCCAGTCTTTGACGGGCTCGGGGTGTGAGGGGACCTGGAATTACCCTTTGAAGGAGAGATCTTCTGGGCTTTGGGGGTGCTCTTTGACGCTCGTCTGGGGGGAGTCTTGGTTTTAGAAGCTTTGCTCTAATTGAGAAAGATATACACATCCAAATAAAAATATTTGTTAAATGTAATCAACGAATAACTGAGTCATAGATACTATATTTCAGTAAATACGTTGCTGACCTCTGCCTCTGCTGCAATCTCATACTTGGACTTCTTCCCTGGTTTGGTTCTGATCAGCTCCAGCAGAGCGTCCTCGTCCAGGATCTTGGTTCCAAAAATCTCGGCCTGAGCAGAGTGAAACAGAAGAGAAATCAAAACTGGATGAACATAATGTCTGAGACAGACAAAGGGAAACACTGCAGAAATGAGTCAGGAAGGGAAATTAAACAATTAAACTGCTATTAACAATTTTGATGTACTAACTGTGACTTTAACACTGTTGACCCTACTATTGTAGAGTTGCCACCTTCTTTAACTCTTATTTTAACTCGTCATCGGTCATAGATCAGTCAGCATTAGATCACAACAATCACACCAGTTTTCTTCAGGACACAGCAGTCACCTTGTCGAGTTTGGAGAGCCCGCTGTCCCTGCCCTGCACCAGGTAGGTGGTCTTTTTGCTGAGGTTACCCGTCACCTTGCCCCCGTAGCGCTCGATGAGGGATTTGGTGTCATCTCTCTCCATAGACTCGAGGACCCCCGTCAACACAAACACACAGCCCTCCAAACAGTTCTCTGCTCCCTGGAGAAAACATGCACATCGTACAGTCAGAGATAAAGATGCTGGTCAGCAGCTTTTCTTTACACAACTGTCTGAAGGCTGATGTGTGTTACCGTTGGGATTTCCTTGGAGCCCAGTGCTCGTGGTCCATCTCTGTTGAGGTAGTTCCTGAAAGCTGAGGGGTTACCTTTCTTCTTCTCAGCGTCATCAGGACTCGTGCTTGTGCTCTGATCAGGTTAAGAGACATATGAGACATAGTTACTTGTTCTTTAAATTGTTTTAACACTTGTACTTGTGCAGATGTTCACTTTGAGTTTTTCTGCTTGGTATTTTATCCTGAGTTTCTGTCCTTGCTGCACAACCAGTTGGCTTTTGGGGACAAATATTATTAATATGTTGAGATATGTCTTCAAAGCTCACCTCTGGTTTCTTGGGAGACGTTTTAAGTGCCGTGGGAGTGGTTCCTGTTTTGGGTGTGAACTTCATGTGTGAGCTTGATGAGGCGATGGGCTCCTTCTTGGGAGAGTTTTTAATTTTTGAGGGTGAAATGAGGGTCTTCCTCTTAGACCCTGTGTCGCCCTCTTCATCTCTTTTCTTCATCATGGCCAGTTTGGAGCTGGCTTTGACAGGGGAAAGGTTCTTCTTAGGAGTCGGACTGATCAAGTCTTCTGACTTGATCCTGGTCGGTGTTCTGCTCGGGCTGCCAGCAGCAGAGTCTGTGCAGCTCTTTTTGGGAAATGCAGCTTGAGCTTGTTTGTCATCAGAGCCTTTACGAGCCTGAATGAGGAGGACATTACTTATTAAATTTCATGACCGCAATCATCGGAATCGAGCTCGAATTTTTATCATTTTGTTAAGTTACCTTCTTTGCCTGGGGCTCCTCTTCCAGCATGGCCAGTGTTTTGGCAAACTCCTCATCCTCATGGACCTGCTTTTCCAGCTGTGTAAAATCAGAAGAAGAAAGAAAAAGGATGAGAATGGAAAAGTAGAGGCAAAGTTACACTATGAGTACAAACTATTTTACTATGAGATAAGCTGAAAAACCAACCGTCACATTGTGTGTGTGTGTGTGTGGGGGGGGGGTACATTCAAGGATTTAAGCAAACACTAACTCAACATTTTGAATTTCAGGAATTCTCCAAATTATTCTTAACAACTTGTAAAGTTTCACAGAGTGACAGAGAAGACAGTAATAACTCCTTCTTGAATTATAGTTTCACAACATATATGTATCAGTCACTTATCGTAATTTGATCTATAAAATAAAGGTTTGAAAATAAAGCCCATAAGTTTAAAATTATTTTAGTTTTCTGCTTTTAATCCAAATAATAGAAACGTTTTGACAGATTTCTCAGAGAATAATTGATGAAAAGCATATTTAAAGAACTGATGTCTACGAGTGTGTGAAATTTGGTGCAGCTTGACTGAATATTAAGGGAGTGTTGAGCCTTGGCAGAGGTATGAATAACACAGAGTGACATTCTAATTGATATAAATAGCAGCATAACTGTTGGTTGACTTTTTGATAAATCAACTACTTGTGTCAGCTCTGACTATTAGCTCCTCACTGAGCTGCTGTTTATGTCGATCAGCCCTTACCTCCATGTCCTCACTCATCTGCAGCTGTCTGGCAATCTCCTCATCACTGATCAGATCTTCCTGAATTGGCTGAAGAGGAAGATGGGTTTTGTTTTTTAAAGTCAGTTGTTGGAAATTTGTCAGTTGTTAGAGGTGACCTTGAATAAAATCCTCTGTCATTACTCACAGCCTTTCGTTTGGTGCTGGCTACCAGCTTCTTCTCTGAGCGCTGAACAGTGCTGGTGCCGAAGTAGTCCATCACTGAGGTGGGGGTTTGTTTGGTCGGAGGAGGCGTCTTGGGGGATACAAGCACTGGAGGAGACTTGAGCCCAGTTTTTGCCCGCGTGGAGGGCGACTTGGCGGGAGGTGTCGCCACCTCTTTGGCCCCCGGACGAGCACTCTCTTCCTCTGACTTCCTCCGTTTGGATGTGTCGTCATGCTTGGTTTGGGAAACCTTCTTCAAGGACTGAAAGTTGTCACTGTCTGAGTCTACAATCCAAAAAGAGAACTCTTATAAAAACCACCATCCTCCTTAATCAAGCATGACATGAGCTCCAGCATGTACAGTACGTTTGAACAATAATGAAAAAAAACATCACCTGTCTCAGAGACATATTGCACAGGATCTTTTTTAGGAGGCGGTGCTGGCTTGCTGCTCTTCTGTTTCTCTTTGGCAGATATCTTTGACTTCCTGACTGGCTCCTCCTCCTCCGAGTCTGGAGGGAAAAACAAAGACAGGTGGTAAAAAAAACACACAGGGAGGATGAAGAGCAACGAGAGCATTATTCTGAAAGGGAACCATATATCAGAACTGCAACGTTCTTACCCGACTCTATGACGGCAGGCTTCTTTCGTTTTTTCTCACCATCCTTGTGTTTCTCTTCTGTTTTGGGGCTTTTGACCTGAAAGAAACAAAACACAACCAAAACATAATTAAGCCAGATGAAACCAATACAATAATACAGTAACAGAAACATGATAACAATGATGCCAAAGTTATATTTGGATTAAAATTAAGAAGATTTAAAACTTAGAAACTTAAATAATATAATGCTGCAGATAATACAAAAAATCCATTTCCAATAGTGACATTTCCTAATTTAGCCTGAGCAATGTTAAAAAACAATGTTAAGATTGAAAGAGAAAAGCTATATTAAAAATATAACCTCTATACTTGATTAACCTAATTTACCACATATAAAAAAGGAACAGTTTACAACCCAATCTCTACATTAAAAACTACAGTTCAGACTTTTAACATCTGGACTGGATCCACAGAGAGAGAATCTAGACTGTTTTAAACTCAGTTTCAGTTGAGGGAGCCTATCATACAAACACAAAAAGAGAGATTATGTTTTTCTTCACATCCAGAAAATAATGGACAAGGTCCAAACCAAAAATCACTCTTCTTAGACCTATCAAATGTCGACACATTTTCATATTTGAGAAAATATAGAATGGGATGTGTGACAGTAGTCTTCCACATTAGAACAGTTCCAGATCAAAACTGTTAAAATCTAGATTAGATTAACAGGGACACTGGTAATTCCCTGTGTCCTACGTTAAGTCAATTTCCTTGCCTTGTTGCTCGCTTTCTTTTTCTGCTTCACTTCATCATCTGGAGACAGCGGCTTGCTATTCTTCTTCTTCTTCTCTTCAGCTTTCACGGTTCCATTTGGCGCCGGCTTGTGCACCGCAGGCTTCACTACAGTCGTTTGAAAGAAGCGCCTGATGTCCTGAAAGCAGAAAACACCAAAGCTCCTCAGTGGATTTCTTCATTTACTGACATTTTAATTGAAAATACAACAGATACATAAAAAACACACTTTTCATAACAACCCTGTGGGGAACCTTCACTCGCATTCATCACAGCACAGCTTCTCCTTTACTGTGAATCCCACTCATCTCCCTTCCCCATACACCCCTCTTGTTCTTTAAATACACAAGTGCACTTAGAGGTGCAACCATCATGGTGAGGGGGGTGTCTTCTCCAGTCATAGACAGAGTCCAGCCACATGAAGTGAGCCTGTCTCCTGAAGAAGCCCGTGCACACAACCTCTGTGAACCTGAGGCAAGTGAGTGAGAGGATGGCGGAGCCTGCTCTCCCTCCTGTGACGACACCTGCTGCGGGGTTTTGTGGAGGACCTCCTCAGTTGGGAGCTGGAGGATGCTGGACTCCATTTCCCTCTAAGTGGTGGCAGCTAAGACACAACCAGTGGTGACTCTACTACTTTGACGTCTACACTGAGACGCTCATTCTGAAACCAAACACACTCGTGTCTCTTTCTGACATGGGCTCCCAAGGATTTTTTTATTTTTTTTTACCAAAACAATGTATACGATATCAACGGTTGCAAACACGATAATCAAAATGCTCCTGGTTAAACTTTAAACCAGAGCCTGTTAGGTTTGTCCCGTTTAACCTGCAGCTAACACTATATCAAAGCGTTCGTCGTGTTTTAAAGTCTGTAACGTACCATGATGGAGACGTTTTCTCGCAGTTTTACTCTCAGGTTAGTTGTCAGAAGTCAGAAAATCCTGCAGCCGCTTGGCGCGAAGAGGGGCTCTGCGGACGACTGGTGATGACGTACATACCGCGGGCAGCGTCTACGTCCTGTGCGTCACTCTGCGTTGTGTTTTTTTTTTTTTATAATACAAATACAATGGAAGATAAAACGTTAAAAAATCATCTACAGAAAATATGTCATGTTTAGTTTCCAAGATTGTATTCTAGATAAAAACATCATCATCTTTGAACTTCAAATATTTTAAACTGTTCTATTTTGCTTATTTCTGCCTAAGATAAATGATTTCCTGAAATTGTATCGGTTTTTTAACGATAACAATTAAAGTGAAAGACAACAAGCTACAAAATAAGTAGTCTGCAGTAAACATGTCATAGTCGGTCAGTATGTTTTATTAGTAAAATAAAATACTGCCACACCGCTCCCAAAACAAACAAACAAAAGCAAGCAATTTCATTAAATGTTTAATTGATTATTATTTGTATATTGAAATTTTTTTATCAATCTTTTTGTTTTAAAATGCTATATGAATAAATTGTATCCTTATTACCAGTTAGACATTTAAGTGCGAACAAAGTGGTATTTTGGAGTGTAATACTTTGAAAACGTTTTAAATAAATAAATTACTTATTAGAGTTAAATATAATCTTCCTTCCAGCAGCCTCTAAAATGCCGTCCCACGTTTTAAAACTAATCCTACAGTCTGCTATAAAAAAGACGGATTGGAGATTACATTGAAGTAAAATTTTACGTTGGCAGAAGGGAACTGCGCACCTCCTGAGCAGAAGTGGACTGCGCAGCTACTGCGCATAAGTGATCTGCGCAGGAATAATTTAATTAAAAAGAATTATATTACATTTTTTTGGTTCTTTTTTATTTTATTTATTTTGTGTTAAATTGTTTAACTGTTTCCAAATTCTGACCGTTCATTGAGGGAGTCCACATGATGAAATGATATTCTTTGTTTTAACCCTACTTTAAGCAGTAGGCTATAGACTGAGATGGGCTTGACCTGTTGTTCAAAACGTTTTGATTATGTACCCGGTGATACTTTAGGCTGAAATGGCACAAGCAGAAACTCAGTGGGATTAAAGAGGTCAGATTAAATGAAAGCTGAATTTTACATAAATCAGGTTTATAGTTGTGCAGCAGAGCTCAAGTTTTCTCCCCTGACACTAAATGTTTTAAAGTCAGTTTAAACCAGACATGTTTTAAATAAATCAAAAATAAACAGACAACCACAGCAAAAACTTTCAGTGGTTGATACATCATTATTAAAGAATAAAAGCTAACAGAAAAAATAAAAGTTTGGTTTCATGATTCTAAATTGTGATTTTTTTGGTTCTAGAATCCATTTAATTTCAAAACAATTTGTATAAACTGTTTAGAGATGTTCAGTTTCTGGTCAACTTTCATTTCTATTCCATTTTAAAACAAGTGTCACATGTTCATTGAGCTGCAGCAGAGTCTAATAAAGGCAACAAACAACCAGACGGATTCATTGGAAAAGATGGTAATTTTATTGGTCGTCAGAGAAGAACATATATTAAGCTTCGGTCTCCACCACAGTGGTCCTCTCGCTGATGTAGATGCCGTTTAGGAATATCCTATTATCCTTCTTTTGGACCTTGGTGGCCTGTTGGAATCAAGGCCGCTGAAAAAGGAGACATGTGTTAGAGGGGAAATAAGATCATATGCAACATGTCAGTAGTTTAACCAAAATCTAACAAGGCCTGACATGAGAAGTACTGAAGGATAAATTTAAATCAGGAGATAAACTAGTTTAAACAACTCATATTTTGGCTGCATGCGTTTAACTCATGAAAAACACAGTGAGCCACGTAATGCAAACACTGCATAGGAGTGAGCAAGAGTTTATAATTTTAATCAGACTTTAACAAATTGTTGAAATCTTTGGTTTACAATCAAGTTTCTCTGACACAAGAGCCAGATGTCAACAGTAAGAAGTTCATGTCTCGCAAAACTGAAGATACAACCGCAATAAGTTGTGGTGAGAACAGTAATTTACAGATGCAAAAATATTATAGCTACATTTTATGAAACAAAATCATGAACTTTGGATAACATACAAAAGTATTGCAGAAAAACTTTAAATTGCAGACACTGGAAACAGAAACATGCTTTTACAAAGAGACATAGCTATGGAACATTTAGAGAACATAAAACAGAAGAGGTCACAGAGGAGGCTTCGGCGGCGTTGTCTAACCTGTACGACTGCAGGTTGGCAATTTAATTTTCCGGCTGCGAGACTGTTCCCTTCTCAGAGACGTAGATACCATCCAAGAACTTTCTGATATCCTTATTTTTTACTGTGGTGGCCTGCTGGATCAGAGCAGCTAGAACAGAGAGGTTGAGGAGATAAGCAACATGTCACGTTACACACAGATCACAGTAAATACAGAGATTGATGGAAGGAGATGGAGATGCAGTGTGGTCAGGATGTATGAGGTGAGGCTCAACTTCAATATCTTAGTCAGAGGGTAGATGCTAAAAATCTTAAAAATGACTTTATGAGGAATAAAGGTGTTGAACATCAACGTCACTAGTTTTCATTCAGGGATTCAACATTCATCAGTTCACCCCAGTGCAATGAGGAAGAATATTACATCACTGTGACAGGAAACGTAATAGTCTCCTGCTATATGGCGACATAACGGTGTAAACACGACTGATGTTCAGGGGAATAATGAACATTGTGTAAAGCAGTAGATGGAGGAGGGGGGGAAATTTTCATGAAAACAAGATTCATCACTACACCACAGGACTATTGTGGTGCTACAAGCACAGACTGGTGTTGCAGAAACAAATCTACAGGTTTAGAAGAGGTACCAGCCGTCTGTCAATCACATGCCATCTTCAGATTTCTGTGATATCGTCTGTGCTTCCTTTAACTGCACAAGTTCATCATTAGTTTGATGAACCTTATAATTAACATGAAGCGATATGTGCATGTAGGCCCATATCCAAGAGGATACATTTCGGACATAGTTCTACAAGTTTGTGTGATAATATGCAGAGAAATTTCTGCCTAAATGAAAAGAGGTCACATACATGAGTTTGACACCAGCTCAATGTCATTGCCTTCCAGGATCAGCTCGTCCTTCTGGCCCGCTGAGACTGAACAGACAACACCTGAGGGACAGAAGAAATCATCATCACATGTCCAGTAAAAGTAGAACAAGCAGTTCAATGGACAGGAAGTGGCAGAGCTGCTTCATTACACTGTCGATTAATCCTGGTCTCAGTCTATAGTGTTTATTACAGCACGTTATATTTATGAGAAAATACATATTTGGAAGTCCACTAGAGCGGGACATAATACCACTCAAAATACACAGCAACAGCACATTAGCTTGTCCATATTATAAAATACTTTAATACTTGACCTTACAGATGCTACCATATTATTCTGCAGACTCACCAGCCCTCATTCTGACGCGGCGAATGTACTTCTCTCCCAGGAAGTTCCTGATCTCCACCATGGTTCCACCCTCCTGGATAACGACGTTGATGGGGAAATGGGCGTACACAGAACGCATTTTATACCGGAAACCCTGCAGTCAGACAGGAGAGTTAGTCACTGGGTCAAACCATGAAGACAAATTATTCAACAACAGTCAGCCTGTGGCTCAACCCTGGTCACGGTCAATAACTCAAACTGAAGTCTCACCAAAGTGACACCCTTGATCATGTTCTGGACATGGCTGCAGATGGTGCGGACTGTGGCCAGCTCCTTCCTGTTTCCCCACCATTTATCCACACGGAGCTGAGGAGAATAGGGACATGCGTTATTTTCTATAGAGTGGGCTGATGCAATGTGGTCAATTAATAAATACATTTTATTTCATCATTTTCTAAAGATAAAAGGCATTTTCTGATTCCAGACTCTTTTAAGCTCCATGTAACTGTTTTCATAAACTCAGTGAGACTGAATCGTTTAGGACTAAATCCTGTGGTAACACTTGGAGGGGTCAGAAATAAGCTGAAAACACAACACTGACACATTCTCACCTTCTATGTTGATGAGATTAATTTCTCTTGCATCTAAGAACCTAAATGCTTATTATGAAGTGGATTTCAGGAGCATTTGGCTCAGGGGCGTTTACCGGCTCCACTGAGTTCACCCTCTAGTCGCTGGTCAGCAGTTTCATGCAGAGCAGATCATATATTGTTAAAGACTTAATGTGTAAATACGCCTGCACACTGTGGTTGAGAGAGCAACAGAGTCTCAACTGTTCCACCTCTAAATGCTAAACGGAGCAGGGATTGATTTTCTATCCTCCATCGCTACAAAGAATCTCTAACATTAGCATCATTTCATCTTCTGATGGAAATCCGTTTCCTGCATTGGGACCCATCTGCGAGCCTCTTACCTTCATCTGTTTCTTGCCCAGCAGGCTGAGCTCCAGGTTGATGTGGTTGAACTGTCTTGTGAGTTTTCCACGGGGCCCCTTGACAGTCACTGTCCGGCCCTTCAACCTCACCTCGACTGCACCACCGCAACAAAACAGAGAGGAGGGAATGAGCAGACAGTTCAGGCTCACGATGGACAAATGCACAGGATCACTCTGACAAGACGCTCACCTTTGTCGGGGATGTCGACAGTCTGACTGCTGAGAATGGTCTTCATTCTGTGGAAACAAACACAGCGTGTCAGAGGATGTGAGGCCTGGTCGCACACGTTATGACAATTGTGTTACTCTGTTGAATCCATCTTGTACTGTCAGGCTGCTGAGATAATAACTCTGGGTGTAGGTGACTTGTTGGTGCTCGACTGGTGTCTGCAGCCACACTGCCATACATCTGCTAGCGCTGAGGCTAATGCTAACATGTAGCCACATTAGCTACACTGTTGTTTAACTTTTACTGAACAATCACACGTGTCCCGCAGGACTGTGGCTGTGAGTGAAAACCGGAAACACACTATAATGTACTTTTGCAAATAATAATGAAAAGGCTACCGCGGCCCTCGGCAGCGTCAGGCCTGAAAACAGACAGCGATCACACAAACTACTATATCTACTCGATAAGACCATATAGAGTTAAAATACAGCCCGTGGGGTGAAATACATCGTCCTACGTGTGTGATGGTTGAAATTCGCAACACAAACATGTTTAATTTGCAAAGATGGAGTTAGATGAATGCTCCGGGTGGAGATTCTCGGGTATCCTCACCTCGCCGGTAGCAGAGGAAAGGAGGACGGAAGGACGTCACCACGCTGTTGTAGAGCACGCACGGAACGTCATCAGGCATTAGTAGACGATCCACGCATGGATAGGATATTGTCGATAAAGCACAAATACTCAAGTAAGGATCGATAACAATGAAGGTGAGGAAACAGTATTGTGCTGTAAACTGGAATATGTATATGTATATGTTTAGCTAAATTATATATCACGTTTATTTATATTTATATTTGTTGTTTGGTTCTGCGACGTTCAAGATCGGCAAGCACAGTTTGGAAATAGTTCGCTCAATTTATTTTGTCATTTTAATATTACTCTGTGAATTAAAGTACAGGTTTGTGGATTGGATCAAACCACAACATTAGTGGTGGTTCCATTTTATTCCAATTAAATATTATAACCGATATAACCCAGTGGTTCAAGGGACATGTTTTAGGTTTAAGATTATTTATATCTGGTGGGTGGAGAAACTCTGATGCAACCAATGTAGCTTAATATAAACATTTTTCCCTGTTTCTGTATGTACTGTTTGCTTCTGTCACTAGTCTTTAATATTGATATCCTCCATTATAGTTGTTTAAATTAATCTGTTGCTGATGTTTTTGCAGGACGTTCTCCTTTTTACTGACTCTGCCCCGTCACGTGAACGCGGCCCTAGACCCGATCAGCCGATCGTCGGGTTTTGTTTCCAATGACATTCTCCTGCTGACTGAAGTCATGGCGCTGCTCAAACAAAGTTGCTGCGTCGCAGGTCGCTTCTCCACCAACCAGCGGTGGCTGAGTCCCAGATGTTTCCCACATGTGAGTATCTCCACTCGGACATTCTCCTGTCGAGATCAGGGACATCGTGTGTGTGATCTGTCCGTGGGAACCCTCGGTGGAGATCAAGCCTGTGTCGCGGGCCTGAAAGCACAACCTGCACTGGATGTTTTGTAACTCAGCTGTAGCGGCTGTGAGTCCGTGTTGGTGATAGTGTGTGATGTGTATGAAGAGACCGAGTGAATCCGATGTAGCGGAACTAACCCCGGGTCCTGCCTGTGTAGGTGTACACCAGCAGCGTGACCACTGTGGCCAGGTCCTCTCCGACCAGGACTGACACGAAGAAGCAGCCTCTGAGTGACGATGGGCCGGATCTGCAGGACTTTATCTCTGGAGACCTGTCGGATAAAAACAAGTGGGAGGAGTACCGAGGCACCCTGAAGAGACAGAAGGGAGAGAGGTGAGAGCCGTGCTGCTCAGCCCAGTCCCTGAGTCTGTTATCAGAAAAGTCCAAAGACCAGATCAGACTTTATCATGCAGACTGTGTTCAGTTCAATCAAAACGAGATTAAAGGTTCAGTGTGTGGAATTTAGTGACATCTAGTGTTGAAGTTGCGTGTTGCAGCTGAATACCCCTCACCTCACCTTCCCCCTCCAAACATGAGAGAGAACCTGTGGAAGCCTTCAGCTGTCATAAAAACTCAAAGGGTGTTTAGTTTGTCCAGTCTGGGCTACTGTGAAAAACATAGTGGCCTTTGTATTTGAGGACCCACTCCTGATTTAAATATAAAGTATTTAAATACAAAGGGCCCATTCTAGGGTCAAGAAAACAACAATACTGAGCCTTTAAATTGTTCTATGAGTAACGTAAGATAAATGTGTTGAGGTTTCATAATATACAGATCATTTATTGTGTTATTTATCAATGCACACTAAACGATATTTATGTAAACGTGCCAGATCATGTGTGTTGTTGCTCAGTCTTGGTTGAGGTAGGAGTGAGTGCTATTCTATTTATTATGGTAATTATTCAGTGGGACAACTTAATGCTTGTATGGATTGACAAGAATTTAAAATCAGTGTCAAAGAGACAGGTGGTATGTTATGATCTGGTTATTTTATCTTTTAGGTATTTTTTCACAGTGCACAATGGGACATGTTGGACATCTGTATCGTCCAAACCATGACGGAGACAATGCCACTCTAACACATTTACTGAGTGTCTCTGTGGTTGTGTCACGTCAGGTTGCGTCTTCCCCCGTGGCTCAAGACCGAGATCCCCATTGGGAAGAACTTCAACAAGCTGAAGAACACACTGAGAGACCTCAACCTGCACACAGTAAGTGTCACGTATGTTAGTGTTGTCAAGTGAAGGCTGCTGCTTTCAAGTCACCTCGAAATACATACAACTGATGTTGTGCAAAGATATAATGAGACGTCTCTAAAGTGGTCTTGGAATAATAGAGGTCAGGAGCATCGACACCTCATGTCGTGGCCTAGGGGATAGAGCGGGTGTTCTGCAACAAGAAGGTTCCCGGTCGAATCCCACTCTTTCCCATCTGCATGCCTAAGTGTCCTTGGCAAGATACTGAATCCCTAAAATGGCCCCTCATGAATGCTGAGTGTTCTAAAAATGTAAGTCGCTTGGACAAAAGCGTCAGCTAAATGACACGTAAAGATATGTCTTAAAAAGTATTGAATGTAGTTCCTTCCAAAAAGACCTTGGGAGGTATTTGAAATTCTTTCATGCAGCGAGGTCATGAATATTTAATATTTACCTGACATAGCATTAGTTTTATTCTTTGTCTCTAAGGTGACAAGTGCCAACAAGCTCATCCTATCAAAGTGGGGACAAGCGTTGATTTAGCAAAAGCGTGGGCATTATATATTTATTTATTTTCTCCCTGTTGTCATATCTGTCTTGTTCAGATAGTTTTGTCTGTGTATTCTTTTTTTTGTGGTATGTTTATTGAGCATCAATGATACAAAATTATGCTCACATTTTTCCAAATTTTAAAATTTTCAGTGACCCCCCACCCCCAGCCCCCCACCCACCCACACACCCACTCACACATCCTTCCCCTGTAGAGGTCCCAACCCTACCTGTCTCTTTGTGAAGTGAATAGACAAAAAAAAAAAAGAGGGGGAAAAAACTAGAAACAAAACAAAAAACCCATAGAGAGTAGGTCTTTGTATTGTTAAACTGATTTCTGTGACTTTCAAACAAGAAATATGAACAGTCACTTCATACATGAGACTAAGGCCCCTGGGCACTTAAATAGAGCAGGCAAGGTCTGACAAAAATATGATATAATTGTACTTAAAAAGTAATTATAGATATTATTTTAATTTGTCTGGTATGATTGAATGATTTCCTCTGTTGTATTAAAAAGATCTGATTTGGTGAATCTGCAAAAATCCTTGGTAAAATAACCGTGTTTCTGTTTCCTCAGGTGTGTGAGGAGGCCAGGTGTCCAAACATTGGGGAATGCTGGGGAGGAGGAGAGTACGCCACCGCCACAGCCACCATCATGGTCAGTCTCCTGACACACTGGGACTCTTCACGTGCAGCTGACAGTTATAGAAAAGCAACCAGATTTTTAAAACACTGTCTAAATACCCTGTTTTTTGCTGTTTCATAGAACGATGTAACATTCAGAAATACACATGTTGAATATATCAAGAGAAGCTCTGATGATGCATTTCTCTCTGTCTCATGTAGCTGATGGGAGACACGTGCACCCGCGGCTGCAGGTTCTGCTCGGTTAAGACGGCCCGGCGCCCTCCGCCTCTGGACCAGGACGAGCCCTACAATACTGCCAAGGCCATCGCCGCCTGGGGGCTGGACTACGTGGTTCTCACCTCAGTGGACAGAGATGGTAACGGCCTCTGACCCCCAGTGTCTCTAGCTCTCCCTGCTGTTGGTGATACTTTACATCATAGGAAGGAATACAACTTTGAGTTTTACAAGGAAAAAAGAAACCACTATCAATGCTGGAAGATCAACCAATATCAGATTGTTATGAATTTAATTTGCAAAATGAACCTTTCTGGAGCTGATCCGTGCAGAAGATCATAGCGAAGTTTGATGATTGCTTTAGCAGTCAGCTTCTAAATCAGTATAAAAATACAGCTCATTCAAAGCATTAAGATGATATTTTCTTAACTCTAGAACCTCTGGTAACAATAGTGCTTTCTAATGACACTTCTACCCTTGTGTGCAGATATCGCTGATGGTGGAGCAGAGCACTTTGCTAAGACAGTTTCTAACCTGAAGGAAAGGTAACCTCTCCCCTCCCGTTTGGATCTATTGTGCCTTTCTGTGAAAAATTTATAAACTAACATATTTTTTCATCCTCAAACAGAAATTCTCGGATCCTGGTTGAATGTCTGACCCCGGATTTCCGCGGCGACCTTGCCGCAGTGGAGAAGATCGCCCTGTCAGGTTTAGACGTGTATGCTCACAATGTGGAGACCGTGCGTGAGCTGCAAAGGTAATGAGACAAGACATATCCCTTCTGTGTCTATGTAGTTCCTGTGTTGTTATAAGATAATAAATTTAGAATCTATTTTCAGTTGAGTCAATGAGTTTTTCAATTTGATTTTGGTTGCAAACAAGTCTAATGATAGTGAGTAAAGAAGAAGAACAGTTTTGTTTGAAAGCTCAAAGCACTGTAAAACGTTTTCTGGCTTTATTTGTGATTTACATATTTCGTAAGATTTTTAAATACTAGTGGAAATAATAATAATAGTAATTTGTGGGAAATATTTCCTATTGAGGTAACTAGTAAAACATTTTAAAATTATATTGACTATTTTTCTTATTGGAATTTCCCGAATTAAAAAAAATGCTAATGTTTTTCCTTTCAATTTACAAAATAATCTTTATTTTTTTCCGTTTTCTGGGTGAAGGGGGCTTTAAATTCATAAATGCAAACAAAGTTCAAGCAAGTGTTCTGTCTAGTTTTTTACTTTGTGTTTGAAATGTTAACTGCCACAAGAGGGAGGTCAGTCACAGAGTAGGATGACAGTAATACACACTTTGACCAGCAGATGATGGAGAAGAGCCATTCCCCTGCGGTTGGTAAAAATGTTCTGCAGCAAACACACTGCAGAGATCTTGTTATACATATTTTCTCTATGTGGGTATAAAGTATATTTCACTCTCCGATGTTATGTGACTCAGGATTTATTTCTGTTCCATCTCGTTTTCAGACACGTACGTGACCCCAGAGCGAACTTTGACCAATCCCTGAGCGTTCTGAAACACGCAAAGAAGGTCAAACGCACTGTGCTCACCAAGACCTCCATCATGCTGGGACTGGGGGAGACAGACAAACAGATACAGGACACATTGACCGGTGTGGTGAACACTCACTAGTCACACATACACACTCAAAACGTTCTGATGTAAACTACAACGATTTCCTGTTGTTCTGATGTTGCAGAGCTGCGAGAGGCCGAGGTGGACTGTTTAACACTTGGCCAGTACATGCAGCCCACAAAACGCCACCTAAAGGTGAGCACATTAACCTCTGTGTGGGGCTCCTGACTTACCCAACAGAATAGAGCAGCACATATGGTAAACTGACTGTGTGTGTGTGTGTGTGTGTGTGTGTGTGCGTTTAGGTGGAAGAATACGTCACTCCAGAGAGGTTTGCCCACTGGGAGAAAGTTGGGACTGAAATGGGCTTTATGTACACAGCCAGTGGACCACTGGTGCGATCCTCATACAAAGCAGGTGAGATACGTTGTTTACAGCTACAAATAAAATGTCTTTATTTAATTAATATTTTATTCTCAAATTTACAGTACACCCAAACTGGCACCATATTTATACATATTTCTTATATACCCTGTGGTATAATTTGAGGGGATCTCTCACCAAAATACAATGCATGCGAAAGAGTGGTATAAACAGTTTAACAGAAAGGTGATGGATTGAAATTTTGTGAGAGAAATTATTAGAATTTAGATAAGAGGAATTGACTTCAGGAGTCCAAACCGGAGTAATTTTTCATTGATCTGTATTTTATTTTGAAGGGGGATGCAGGAATGTGGGGAGGGACTGGGGTTAAGCAGCACTGACAGTGATCTTATGGGACTTCCTTGGGGAGTGTTTATCACAATGGATCATAGTTGAGGGGCCAAACGTTTGATCAAACTGACTCTTAATACTTGTCAAAGTAATCAGGCTGTCTCGCAATACAACTTCAAGCACATAAGCATCATGTAAAAAAGGGTAGAATATCAGTGGAGAAGGAGATACGCATGTTTTTAATTTTCCTTCTTTGCTCAGGCGAGTTCTTCCTGAAGAATCTACTGGAGAAGAGAAAAGCAGAGATGACCGTAGCAGAATGAAAAGCCCAGAACTACAGACTGTTCCTTCATATTACTCAATCCGCGTCTTTACCTTTAATCACCCACAAGTACAGAATACACCTTACTACTAGCAGGACATGCATTGTTGTTAGTCATAGTTAGTCTTAATGACTGGTAACGAGTTGAATAAGGATACAGAAGAGATGTTAACATTCTGTTGCTTTTCAATACGCTTCACTGTCCTTTAGTGCTCATCTGGGACGACCCACAGTTCAATGTAGGAGGAGATCAAAGTGTAGAAGGAGCAGTAGGAGGCCTGCAGACATGTAGATAACCAGGGTGCAGACTCTGTCCATGTCAGCCCGACAGGAGAAAATACAACCTGCTGTGATCAGCAGCTGTAATTTGCCATGTTCTGCAGGTCAGGGGCCCATAAATCAAATCCAGCCTCCCCCCCCCCCCTCGGGCCCTGGACTCCAGGTAGAGAGCCACTGACCTTTGACAGAGAGCTCAGTTTACGAGCCCTTTGATGTTAAAGGGAATTTCATTTAATTTAATTAAGCAACAAGGTTTTTGATCCGAGGCTACTCGCATCAGGTGAAGTTTCATTTGCTACTCAAACAAATCTATGCCTGCCAAAGAATTCCTGTATTAATTTGGTCTTAAGCCGCTTTTTCTAATGTGATAAAAGTTCAATTTCACATCACACAAGAACAATTTTTATTTCACCCACTGGTTGTTTAAATAAAATAAAATAATTAGTACTTATCGTGCTTCATTTGCTGTTTTTTTACTCTTTTGTCACTGACCCTGTTCATGTCTTGTACTAACATCTTTCCTAAGTGACCAAATCACAAGCGGTCGGCGTGAAGTACAGGTCTGAACGTCTGAATGCACAATCACTCAAACCACTTCTGGAGGTGCTCTGTGTCACATTCTTTTCAATGTGAGAACGCAAATCCCTGCTTGGCCTCACATGAAGCTACCTTCAACTCAGCATGACGTTCTCTGACCCACTAGATTCAATCCAATTCAATTATATTTGTACAGCGCCAAATCACAACATGCAGTATCTCGAGGCACTTAACATAGTAAGGTCCAAACCGTACAAAATTGTAGAGAAACTTAAAAGTCCCCACACTGAGCAGCACTTGAGCCCCTGTGGAGGAAAAGCTCCCTCATTAACCTGAAGAAACCACTAACAGAACCAGACTCAATGTGGGCGGCAATCTTCCCCGACCAGTTGGGATGAGCAGAGAAAAACGGGGAAGGGAG
Organism: Platichthys flesus; assembly: GCF_949316205.1. Lineage (NCBI taxonomy): Eukaryota > Metazoa > Chordata > Actinopteri > Pleuronectiformes > Pleuronectidae > Platichthys > Platichthys flesus. The sequence continues at coordinate 16,623,695 of NC_084949.1, forward strand.
GAGAGTTGGGGGAGAAAAGAGAGACGGCAACTGTTCTGTAATTGTTGTATTTAAGCTCCGTCAGACTAGATGTTCAAATTGTAGATGATGTGATATAATAAAATGAAAGCAGCAGCAGTTAAAGTTGTTGAGTAGTGTCAGATCTGGATTCTTTAGCTCCTAATCAGTGAATCAACACTTTGATTAATGAAAACGAGACACAAATTAAGGACACACTTCACGCTTTATTGCAATGGCCCTTTAAGTTAAAAACAGACACTGACAGAGGACACATACTGATTGACAAACAGTAAGATGATTTATAAAAATATTTTTTAAAAATAGTATAAAAAGTTTGTGATTTATCAACAATACTTGATTATACAGTAATAACTGTAGGAAAGTAGACACTGATAGTGTTCATTTGAAAGTGATGACCGTGCAAGTATAACTGGGCTGAAATGTTTGGTTGATTAATGCAGTTTAACATGATATGAATAAAATGAAGTCTCTGGTAGGAATGATTCGTCACTGGTTCAACAAAGCTCTCGTTCAAATCACTGCAGGGGAGCATTTAGTCGCGCTGTTTCGCCTTCAGGAGGAGAAGGCGTGTACCGAGGGAGAGGTGAACGTCCTTTCACCAGCAATAAAAGGGGAGAGAATGTGGAGAGAGTGTGTGGTGGGGGGGTGGAGGGAGTCTTTAGACTTTGGATTTCTTTGGGGGAGGCTCGGTGGCACCGACGCGAGGACCAACGGCTGCAGCGCTGTAGGGGATTCTCGTTGCCGTCACCTTCTTACCGATGGTCTCGATCTGCAGAGAGAGAAAAAAAGAAAAATAATAGCAGCTTCATTGGGACTGACTTTCTCACTGGTTCATTTCAATGTTGTTTGAAAAGCGTGAGTGTGTGTGTTTGTATGTTTTCCTTCTGCGCACCTGGAAGCCGAGGTTCTGGAGGAGAGGGTGGAGGTGGTCCAGAACTCTGCGACCGTCAAATAGAAAGGCTGGCTTCAGCATCTTCTTGTAGATCTTCTCATAGTCTAGTTCCTATGTTGGAATTCAAGTGGTGTGAGTTTAAAATTCATATTTACAGGCTGGTTCAAGATGAAGCTGTTTTATTAAGGTAAAAAATAAATGTGTTATTCTGACCTTAAACATGTCCCATTCAGTACAGATGACCAGAGCGTGTGCACCTTGACAAGCCTCATACGGGTCTGAGGTCACAGTCACCAGCTCCGACACTGAGAAGATGTAAATAATAAAACAATCAAAGAATTCTCCGGGAGCATCAAACCATGTAGTTTGTTACATTTATTACTGAACACTTGTTGAATTCAATTACCTCTTAAAATATGTACCAATTATAAATCGGTAACCATCACGTAAATCGATGAATATAAGTTTTATCTGAAGCTCTATACAACGTATCTTTGCTCAATTTATTGTACGATCTGTAACTATAGCAATGTTTATCCTTACCAGAAACACTTATCGTATCATATATACAATCCAGCAGTAATGGAAACATAACACCTTGGTAAACGGCCTAACTTCTTCTTCTACCTTTTAATTTAGACAGTGGCTAGTTTTAGTGTATCAGAGGTGCATGCTGTACAAAGTGTGTTGCATGTCATCTTGATTTATCTCGCTGTAGCTTACATCATAAAAGGTGGAACATTCTTCCATTGTGGTTTAGAAAGCTTCACATTCACACACCTCTTTCTGGGTTGTCCTCGGAGATGTTGGGCTGGGACAGGTCGTGAATGATTTGTTCTTTGAGAACCTTGGGGTCGTATATGAAGAGCTTGGCTCCCTCGTCCATCAGATACTTTGAGATGTAGATACTGGAAGACTCCCTGGAGTTGCGACATTACACAAACACACCAGTAAGCGAAAGGTCCACCTGAATGACCAGGGCCATGGTTCACCACAGTTGAGTCTGTACAAAGGCTACACACAAGGGTTGGCAGGGCTCTAGGGGGAGTTTGTTTATAGTGATAAGTTCATTAGTCAACTGACAAGAGAAAGAAAGCCAAATAACTAGAGGGTTACAAACAGGTATAAAAGGTGAGAACAAACTGAAAAGAGACTCGCCTTGTGTCACCAGTGTCTTTTTTGAAGGCGAAGCCAAGCAGAGCGATCTTTTTACCAGTCACAGTGTTGAAGAGGCAGTCAATGATCCTGCAAGCAAACCGCCGCCTCTGGTATTCATTCATGTCTATCACCTGAGGAAAAGCATTAACACACATTAATATAGACCCATAAAGAAGAGTTAAAAAATGTTTGCAAGGTGACTATTTCTCACCTGCTGCCAATAGGAGGCGACCTCAGGCAGATTGAGGGCCTCGCATAGATAGACCAGGTTCAGGACGTCCTTCTGGAAACAGCTTCCACCAAAACCTGGCCAGAGTGCGACGGAGGCAGTGAGACGGAGACAGACGCACACTTCACATCCTACAGCTACAAACATATTGACACAGACACTCTCTGTAAACATCTCACAGCCATGTCACTTACCTATGCTGGCTTTGAGAAACTTGCTGCCTATTCTCTGATCCATCCCAATCGCCTTGGCCACCTCTTCCACATCGGCTCCGGTGGCTTCACACAGCGCACTGATACTGTTGATGCTGCTGATTCGCTGTGCCAGGAATGCATTGGCTGCCTACATACACACAATGTTAGTTTTTATTTGTATTTCTACAACAAAATATGTATTTATTGAATATGAAATATGAAGCAAACAAACTACCGATACAAATTATAATTAGCTGCAGGTCTACACTCACCAGTTTGGACAGCTCGGACGACCATGTGTTGGTGGTGAGGATTTTTGCTTTGGGAACCCATTGTTCATAGACGGCACACAGAGCTCGGATGGCTCTTTGACCCTCATCCGTTTCATCTCCACCAATCAGGACACGGTCGGGGTCCTTCAGATCCCGCACTGCAGTTCCCTCTGCGAGGAACTCGGGGTTGGACAGCACCTGAAGCAGCAACACAACTTCAGAAACGTTCGACAACAGATCTGACAGCGTTACGTATTCGTTCTAATACACACTTGTAGGCTAAGGCTGGGCTTGGTGTTGGCATCAAATATCCGTCGAATACTCTCGGCAGCTCGGACTGGGACGGTGCTCTTCTCTGTGACAATCTTGTAGCCGTCAGACACCTCCACGATTCGCCGAGCACAGGCCTCGATGAACTTGAGGTCAGCGGCACGCCCCTTTCCCATCCCGTAGGTCTTTGTCGGGGTGTTGACCTGTGGAGAAAGGATATGTTAGAAATGTCCGATTTATTTTCTTGAGATGTTCAAACAGCAGAAACAGTGTTGGTGTTTGGTTGTCGGGGGGGGACCGGTGAACTCACAGAGATGAAGACAAGGTCGGCATCCTTGATGGCTGAGTCTATGTCTGTAGAGAAAAACAAGTTTCTCCCTCGAGATGATTCAACCACGTCTTTCAGACCCGGCTGGAATGGGAGGAGGTGGGAAATGAGACAGAAAGCATGAGTCAGAGAATGTGTAAGAAAGAAAAAAAACACATAGCACAATTTGTAACAAATGTTCAAAGTGACTGGACATGAACTGCCCTTTGTGCAACTCACTCATGATGATGCAATACCCTGTGGGCAAGGTTGACGTAGAGAAGTTAAAAAACAGTCTGGGATTCATTTATGTTCATTTTAGCCCATGAATGACTCATATTGTATAAAAGTTGGCTCTGCCTAGCCACATCAATTTATTAACACACCCATAGAACTACTGAAACAGATTCAAACTCTTTCAAGATTCATGGATCACCAGGTTGAGATACAAATGTAGTAAATACAACACAGTGAATCAACCCTCCTAAGAAAATTATTTTACCAGAAATCACCCTGTTATAAAAGCGTTAGTCTTCTTGGTAAATAACATTTGCCGAACCTCATATATGGGCAGAGTGTCTGAGTTCCAGGCTTTGATGCGCGACTCGTTGACATCCACGACCGTCACTGTGATCTCTGGACACATGTGGGCGATCACACTGCATGTCGGGCCTCCGACGTATCCAGCACCAATGCAGCAGATCCTTTTTATCTTAAACATCTGGAAAAGATAAAGTCATAATAATGACTTGCATATAATACATGAAGCATTAGAAAAAAAGACATAGATTTTTTTTCTTCTTAACATATTGCTCAACAAAGAAATTCTTTTCCCCCATGAGTACTTACATTTTACAAGAGCTACAACTATGATTGTCACAAATGTCAAATATCAATTAGATATGAGAATAGTAAGAATTACTATGTAACACTTACTATTAGTGGTGATCAATCAAACATGACATAAATCAGAGAAAAGCAGCAAATCCTCACATTTGAGAACCCGAAAACCACAGAATGAAATTTTCGCTTTAAAACATGACAATGAATCCTTTCTCACAATAGATTTCCTGTTGAATTAATCAAAAATGAACACGGTGAGCCTCGCAGGGCTGAGTAGATCTCAAATGTGACCTCTGATATGTTAAAAGATATTCAACTTATCACCTTTGTTCATTTTACATTTACTAGTTCCAAGCTACTAAGTCACAAAAATGTACTGTTTTCTGGACAGCTAACTTTGTACCATTAGGTTTTTCAGTGTTGTGAAATATCCGCACATTAGAAACACAAGTTGGCAACAGCAGTGTGCTGAACTGTGCAGGGCCTTTCTATTCATCTGACCACATACATTACATTTCATTTAGCTGACGCCTTTATCCAAGGCGACTTACAATAAGTGCATTTAACCCTGAGGGCACAAACCCAGAACAACAAGAATCAAGAAAGTAACACTTCTTCAAAGAAGGCTAAACTAAAAAGTGCTATAAGTAAGTGCCATTTAAGTGCTACATGCAGTTGGCAGGTCACTGGGTACATCTAATACAAACTGATCCACCCTACACTCCTGTAATAACTCATACCCTTCGTGAAGACTGATTTCTGCCTTAACTCGTATACAGCTGTGGTTTGTAGGGAACTGACTCAGCAGCAATGAGACGACATGACTAAATAAAGATGAATCAACCCAAAGCACCCCCCCCCCCCCCCTCCTCTAATGAATGTAGAACATAACTTCTTAACAACCAAATGAGTGCATTTAACTAAGCACACAGATTGAGTGTGAGCGCCATATGATTGATTCCAGTACAGGAAGTGAATCGTCGTGAGAAAAGGTGGGATTGGTTCATCTTCTACAGATTCTACTGGGGGCTCAGGTTGACACCTGGACAGTTACCAGTCGCACCGTCCCAGCCTGGTAAGAACAGAGAGAGCCTTTCAGAGCAGCTCAGCCACGTCCTTCTGCCCACTCCCCTTCCAGCTAGCTCCCATTAGCTCGGCTGCACACAGTCTCTCTACTTCTTCTAAATGTGAACACTCACACCATCTAAGCTAACCCACCTCCCTTTTTCCTGTGCGGGTCAAACAAACGCAGAAAAATGAGTGGTTTGCAGCAGCACCAGCAACTAGCACTTGTAGCTAGGTCCCGTTAGGTGAGCTTACCTCGGCCAGCTCGACAGGCTCAGTCTCCAGGGAATAAGACGCAGTTTGTGTGTTCGCTGCTTTGGTTCCTCGTCGAGACCAACGTGTCCGGAGCTGCTGTTCTCTGGCGGCGGAATGTCTTCACTGGGGAATCGAGCAGCGCTGGGCGGAACACAACTCTCCTCTCACAACTTCTCCTGAAGACACTTTTATTCTCTGAGCTGAGGAATCTCTGTCCGCCACCGCCACTGCTTCCGCCGGGAGGGGTTTTCAAAGTAAAAGCACAGGACACCTACATGAGACCGCCAGATAATGATATGAAACTTATAATTATAGGCCAATACAGCAGGGCACACAGTCTGGATCAAGACAACAAATCTCACCTCAAAATCCTCAGCTGGTTGACCATCGATCATCGGCATATTTGGGAAATGTAGATCGACCTTTCCTATATTCTAAGCACTTCTACAACTCACAAATCGACCTCATATATCCAATATGCTCTTCAAAGAACTTCAAGTTTATTTGAGGTGCTTCAAGACATGTGATGAGGCTACACAAGTCTCCGTATCACAAGATGAACAGTGTTGTACAAGTTCACACATCTCATGAACTAGTTCAAAGTTCAGTTCATACAAGTAAACATTTATAGTTCACGTTCATAGTTCACCATTTAAATTCTGAACTAGTTCATAATTCAGTTCATTTCATAGTTTTAAGGTGGAAAGTGAAAATAAAAGTCTTAACTTGTTAAAGGAAACCTTATCCATCACTTCCCCTTGCCTTTACTGTCGGAATCTTTATCAGACAGTGTGCAAAAATCCCTCTCTGCTTTCTCTTGCCCTCTGTATATGAAACCGAGAGCTGTTGTGTTGCAGTTATGGCCTGCACCTTTAAGGAAAGTTTGTAGTGTGTGACGTAGTGCACCTGGGAAATTTGGGAAAATACGCTAAAAGTGTGTTTATAAGGAGAAGTGACGGACCACCTAGAGGGAATGTGAGTGTTGCTCCTGCTGTATATCCGAGAAATGAAGTGGCCGCATTCCAATAAAGAAACATCTCCTCCTCCTTCTTCACGGAGCCGTCCGGACGGCTGGTTACCGGCCAGACAGCGAGCCAAGATAACGAGTGACTGATGACCGGCTCCTGGTACAGGCGACATAGGAGACCGCGGCCACACGCACACTCACACAAGCACATAATCTCCTGTGGGGGGGTGGCGGCTACAGGCTTGCGTAGGTCAGTCACCTGTGAAGACCAGCATCATTTACCCCTGACCCAGCGTGGAGAAATGATGATGATGTAAAATTAAATATACAAAAGAATACAATATTATTTACAAATTAAAATTGAAATTGAAATTGAATAAAAAAAAATGAAAAAAAAGCCCATTGCGCACATCCTGCGCAGAACCCTACTGCGCACTTCCTGCGCAGAAGCCTATTGCGCAATTGCTGCGCAGAAGCCCATTGCGCACATCCAGCGCAGAAGCCTAATGCGCAGAAATTGCGTGCGCAGGTTTTTTTTTTAATTTTTTTATTTTCAATTAAATTTTTCCCTATTTACTTTTTAATTTTTTTAAATTTACATAGTTTAAGATATTTTTCAAACGATACGTGAAATCGCGCACATTTTAAGTCTTCAGTATATTGCCAGCTTAAAGATGGAAAGGGTGGGATTCAAACCCGGTTCTTTCTATTGAAGAGCATACTCTCTACCAACTAGACCTAACCGCCTGATAGTTCCCATGAGGAACTAAGCAGTTTAAGAAGATGGACAACTTGTCGCGTGTCAATTTATTCTGTTCTTATAAACACTTCATAGAAAATATTTTCTACTTTACTAAATATATTAGACAGCCTTACTTAAAAGTTTATTTAATATTTTTGGTTTTTAGATACTGGAGGATTTAACATACTTTAAAAACCTATCGTTAGAGTGTAACCCAGTACTTTCTAACCTTATCTTCGGACGCCTTACAAAAATCACAGTATGCTGTGATGTCCTGAGGCTGCCCCCTGCTGGCTGATGGGTTCCTCTGCTGCTCAAGCTTGGTTTGTGCAGCTTGTGATTAACTAAAGTTCTCCATAAAATAAATCTTTAATATCCTTCAAGGGTAATTTGATGTAAAACCAGCAATCAGTGCACAACAAAAATAAACCAATATATACTACGTAAATAAAACACAATATAAAAACCCTATAGACTAAGTAGGAGGGGAAAATTAGCTTTTAATAAATGACTTGATAAGTCGACCAACAGAAAATTACCCGTCAACTATTTAGATATTCGAGAAACATTTCATTCTACTTTTAATTCCCTTTTGTGTTTATTAATGTTGGTGACATTTCTTTGATAAATGGGTGGAGGTTTTATTACCTCTGCTAAGGTGGTTATGTTTCCATCTCTGATTTGTCAGTCAACAGGTTTATGTAATAAACTACTGAACAATAACCACACAACTTGGTAGAAGGAAGCTGCATGGATCAGAGAATAACCTATATGGCTCTGTTGAGCTCTACTGAGTGCCAGTCTAGTGAATGAATCTGGAATCTTCTCTCAAAAAACATGCGCTTCCGCCTCAGGTATGTCCCTGACGTACACGCTGGGGTGATAGACTGCGGTTAGAGTCAAAGATGAATCAAAAAAAGATTAAATTGTCAGGTGCACAATTCAGAAAGCACCGCAAAGTAGAGAAGGAGAAGAAAGAACAATATAGAGGTAAGAATCACTCCGATTGAGGACATCATTCATGTTTATTTTTGTCGATATGACATGATATGCTATCAGTACAGGACTCTTTTGATATTTTTTATTATATCTTTTTATTGTTTTTTATAGCTTCCAAATTTGTCTGCCTACAATACCTCATCAACCTTCACACCCCTGCAGGAACCTCAGCCCATCACAGTGGGTTAATGCAGAGCTCTAAAGCTTCTATGAAGTTCCCAGAGGACGCCTTGATAACCTTAAGCCCCTGCAGCAATATCTGACCATCCCAGTTTGTTGCTGTGGGAGCCTAAAAGTTCCAGGAAGCTTCCAAAATATCCCCCAACCACCTTTACACTGCTGCAGGAATCTCAGACCATCACATTTGGTGCAAGCTGTTGCTTTTCTCCCGCTCCTGGAATTCTGGAGGAACCGTTAATTATTTGAGAGAGTCCTTGGAGGACAGATCTCAATTCCTTAAAGATTTGTTTTAGGAATCCCGGGTATTTCAAGGTTTACGCATAAAAAGGTTTTGGAGCTGCAGAAAAATTTTCAGTCACAGACAATAAATTCATGTCAATCTCACAGATTAAATTATTCAAATGTCTACATTTATTCTAATGACGCATTCACAATATTTCTACAGTGACTAAAACGTTTTGGAAACAAATCTCTAAATGCACATTGTTATTCAAAAAATGTATGAAACCATTCATGAATAAATTGGTTTATTGCTATTACAGGGACACATAGATATGACCATAAATACTTCCACCCATGATATAAGCAGTTGGGGTTGAACAGATCTGTTTCAAAGGTGGTGTGGTGGTTTGAAGCTTCTTGTAACTCTAAAACATAAACAAACTTTACCTGGATGTCAATGGCAGTTCAACAAAGGGCATTAGCAGGTCAAGCAGTGGATGAACAATATGGTGATAACAGGACAACACATCTGTAACAATCACACACGTAAGACATTTGTAAAAAACGGTTTTGTTATCGAAAAATAACCATTCACTTTTCTCATTGAACCTGTATGTGCTTTAACATTATTAAATGATATAGAAGAAAAATTAACTTTTACTAGAGCTGCTGACCAATGCACTGAGTCTGAAACACCTAAAATTCAACAGCTGCCATCAGCTCTGTTTAAATACATACTTTTGTTAGAAAATAAAGTACAAAACTAAACAAAAATTGCATCACAACATCCACAGATAGATGAGTGCCATGTTACATTTTAAATGTTATTTTCGAAATCCTATAGTTTTATTAGGAGGGCTCCACGGTGGAGGAGGACTGTCTCGGAGGATTGCTTTTATCCGTCTTTCTTCTCTCTGTCTCTTCTGTTCTAGATCTTTTCTCACCTGTTGGGAAAGAAAATCAGTAAAAATAAATATAATGATTCACCCACCCTCCAGCACCACAAGCACCTCTTTGAATACTAGCAGATCGAAGAAAACAGAGAAGAAAAGAAGCCTGAAGACCTCACACTGCAACAGGGAGGTCATTGTTTTCTTGATACCAACCGTCACAAAAACAAAGAAGCAGCAGTACATTGGCTGTCGTAAATCCCAGGGTATCCCATGTCATTTTACTCACCAGCCAGCTTTCATACATCTCCAAAGCCATTTTATCCCTCTCTTCTTTCATGTATCGTTCCTCCTCGGCTTTGTTTTTAACTTCTTTTCGCTCGATGGTGACTTTTTCGTTAATAACATCTTTCTTCTTATCAGACCTTCATCATTTACAGAAAAAAGTAATATAACAACAGTTCAAGAGAAAGCTTATTTCACTGTTCATGTTTTCATTACATATTGATGGATGACACGTCTAAACATCTGGCTTTGGCTGCCACCTAGTGGTTAATGATTTCCACTTCCAAATAGATTAAAATTGACACAGGGTTGTTGTGTCCGAAGCTTTTTGACACAACCTCTATTTTAGGAATGTGACAATATTAACTTACAGAGCCCAATTAAAATGATTCAAATCAAGAATAACTAAGTAAGGTTATGGATTTGGTTTTAAATAAGATTGAACAATACACTAGACAACAGACACAACACTTTATATCAAAAGAGGTCAAGTATTAGGGCCAATTTATATGTTTTTTGTTTATATCATGTCGCAAGAATAATGTTGTGATAGAGAATAATGTCATAATATTACATGAACTAAGTCCTAATTCAATGAGAAAAAGTCATACTTTACATTTTTTTAGGAAATAAGCCACAAGGAGAACCTGTGCTCGATAGAGCTCCCCTCCTAAAACTATGACTTTATTTTCATATTATTATGACTTTATTCTTGTAATATCAGATTTTCCCCCTTTAAGTGACCTTAATAATCTGATTATAAAACGACTATTTCATCACTTCATAAAAAAGAACAGGGTAAACACTCACCACCTAGAAAAAGCAGAAGTACTCTCTCTCTTTCTTTCCTCCTCCTTTGTTTGCTTTTTTAGCTGAAGTTTATTTTCAGCTTCTTTCTGTTTTCTGTATTTTTCTTCAAGCAGACGATCCTGCTCCTGTTTCCATTTTTCAAACACCTGCAGTTGTTATTAGATAAATAATTCATATTCCCAATGGTTTTTACATCTTTCAGAAAAAATACACACAACATATCCTAGACATACCTGCTTGGCGGACTGTTTCTTTTCTTCGGTGTCTTCACTCGCTCTCTGCTCTTTTCTCATCTTATCTTGCTTTTCTTTGGCTTTTGCTTTAAGCCTCTCTGCTTTCCCTTCCTTCCAAGCCTCATATGATGCAACAGCATCGCCCTTTTTTGCCTCTTCTTCCTATTTATTTTCAAGAAAAATGATGAGGAGTACGCATTTATTAGTAACAACCATGTACTTATTTTACTCTTTAGCGATGGTACATTGCACTGGGATGGTTCACCTTTTTCTTTTGTTCTTGGAGGAGTTGCTCTTTCTTCTTTAGTTGCATGATCCCTTGTGACCTTTCCTTTTTCTTTTTAAGCCATTCCTGGTAAGAGTAGAGAGGGATTTTACCTTCTATGTCCTCGATAAGTATTTAATAACCAGTGTATAAAACACACATCAACACAACTATAGCTGCTTTCAGACACGCACTGAAGTCCAGACATTTTCCTCAAATGTTCCAAAGGGCTGTATGTGACAACGCAAATGGCCAAACCAGTTGCTGCATATATTTTCCGGAACTTTGCCTGGTAAAATGTCAGAGTGAGACCATATAAGAATACAGCAGGAAAGATTCTGGCAAAAAATTCACAGCAAGTGGGCGTGTTGATGACGTTTGTGACCCGCAACAGACATGAAACTGGAAGAATACAATACGTTAATGATAAGATGAAAAGAGCTGCCATACAAGGGATGGTTGAGTGCATTATTTTGAAGCCAGGTTTATTTTTCAGGATACATTCCTCTATACCACATACTTAACAATAACATAATAAAGCCTTAAATCAAACATATTACTAGTAATGAAACAGCTCATTATGACACTGACCTGGTAAACGGCAGCTCTGAGTGAATCTGCTGTTTCTGGATGAGACTCGTGTAGCGAAACTTTGCGGTCCAGAACTTTGAGAGATCCCAAATACTTTGATTCCACTTTTCTGGAGCAGGCACTCTGACATCTCTGAGTGTTCTTTGAGTTTGAACTTGGAGTCCTAATTTAAATTCAAAAGGAAAAAATGTTGGTTATGTTATCATCCTGTTTTATCCATGAAGAAGTGTGTATTGATTGTTATAGCTTGGAGAGAATGAGTTACCTGGTGTCAAATAACTTTTCCTGAGTGTGAGAGAGTTGAGCTACAGAATGACTGGCGTGATCTCCCAAATTCTCCTGAAACAAAACACACATGTGTAACGAAACAATAAAAGGCAGAGTATGTCTGATCTGAGGCTAATGCAAAGGGCACCATGTAAATTGTCTCACATGAGATTCTTCGAGAAATGTAGAGTACTTTCCATCCCGATCCTTGCTGTTGTCTGAAATAAAATCAACTGAAACAGACATCAAATTTTAAAGAGGATCAATGGGCTAAAAAACGTTCATGCAACGTTCATCCATACCTCTGGATTCAGAATCAGGAGTGGACTTGGTAAGGAGCTGTGACTGCTCACTCTTAGTCGAAGACGATTTGCTGAGGCTATGTGAAAATGTGCGATCATCTTCTGTCCACTACGATGACACAAGACAACAAACAAGCTTCTATAAGAGAACCATTATTTCGACCCTGAAACCTAAAATGCTGAAAATTAGGCAATGAGACACACATGCGGACTACAGCTCCTCACTGCACTGTTGCTGGACGCGCCAGAGGAGAGGGGGATGGATGCAGAGGACGTCTGGGGCCTGCTCAGATCCTGAGATTCACTTTCCTCTGGCGTCTTCTCTACAGCGTGAGAGATTAACCCCAGAGTCCGTTGTCTTGGTTTGGGTTTGGGTGGCTCCCTCTCGTTAGGAATATCTGAATAATGGGGAAATATACGTTTAAAACCTGCACTGACATTTACTTGCATGGCTTGTGAAACAGTGTAACCAGACCTGGTGAAGGCATGTGTGTGATGTCAGGTCCTGACGAATTTGGAGTCTGGGATGTTTCTTCCAGAAAAGTGTTGCTCTTCTCCTCAGGGCCTGGAGTCTCCGTCACGCTGCCGTCGGATGGTAAAGGCAGAGGCATGTCCAGAAGATCATCTGAGGTTTGGTGTGAGAGAGATTTGCTCCAGCTCCCTCTTGGGGTTTGGGAATCAACAGGCTCCACAACACTGTTCTTACTCCGTGTGTCATGGTGTTGTGAGGAAATCGAGTTATTATGATTGTAATGTCCAACGACAGAGGAGTCCGGCTGCTCATTTTCGCGTGACTCTGACGGGTCCCTCGAGGAAAAGCTGATTTTCTTGCTCTTCAGGAATGAAACTCTCTTTGTTTTCCCAGGTTTGTCTTTATCGTCGGAAAGGTCAAAGGTGCTGTTTGCGTTCGCTTTAGATTTCCCGGCCTTAAATGCATCCGTCTTCTTTTTTCTTGATTTGAGGAGTTCATTCAAAAAATCTGTTGCAAATAGAAAGTTTAGTGCGTTACAGAACAGATGTAGAGCTGCAACTGAGAGTCAAGTCAGTGGTGAGCTGATCTAATAGCTTCTCAAATGTGCAGATTTATGCTTTTCCTTGTCATGCACGGTGGTGACTTAACTTGGATCGTCTACCATAGGTTGCAGATTGTGGTGGCATCTAATGGGGCTTATGTTTACAACTAGATTGCTTAGATATACAATACACCTGCCCACCTATAATACCATTATTGGCAATTCCTCAATCATTAGAATTGTCATTACTGATGCTCCCTTCATCTTTGTCAGACCTTTTATTTTGTATAAAGACTTTAAACAATTATATAAACCTCTCCAATCATGTGAGATGCTGTTTTCCTCATCGATGTTGTAAATATTGTTACTTGTTGATGTGCTGCTCACTCTGAGGTTTCTATGTTTGAAAAGGAGTTTCTTTTATAGCTGCTCCTCACACATGTTGAGGGTCAAGGGCAGAGAATGTTGAACCTTGTTAAGCCCTATAAGACTAATTGTGATTTGTCAATGTGGGCTAAACAAATCAAATGTGATTGATTAACTTTTCCACAGTATTGTATAAACCCCCGCGGGTAAGAACAAATAAAGATGTATAGATGTTTAAAAGGATGAGGAGTGAAACAGTTTCATTAGTCATACTCATACAGAATGTAAACAAAGGCACTAGAAAGAGCTCCATTCATAAATATATTGATGCTGTGTCATCTCACCATCTTCCTCCTCATCCTCATCGAAGTCATCCGAGTAGGAGAAGTGATCTGTGGTGGTTTTGTTGGCTCTGGCAGAGACAGCAGCCTGAAGTTCATCCTTTAAACATAATCAATTCAGGCAGACATGAGAAACCTCCACGGGGCTGTGACCGGTCCTCTCTCTCCGGAGGCTCTCTGTTTGAGTACAGACACCGGGGTTTGTTCGTTTTACCTGAAATGTTGTTCTTCTCGACGTTTTCGGGCTTTTCGCGTAAGCCAGTGTCCTGACCTCTTGGTTCGTCATCCTGGAAACTTCACCCACTCTCCTGTTGTTTACTCACATTAGCGTTAGCGTTAGCTTTAGCTGACGTTCGCCAATTCCATGGTAACAAGTAGATAGTAACTATACGCGTCTCCTGCTGACAGCATGTCTAACTGTGTCTTTCACCGACCGGCACATCTGAGGGTTGTGAGTGTCCACGACGCAAAATACAGCTTTAAACGCGGTTTTACCCAAAGACACGTTGAGCTAGCTTAGCAAGCTAACGCACTTGTTGATGGTAACCCAGGGAAACCGCCGTAGCTCAGCGCATGCGCAAACCAAATCAGTTAGACAAATTAAAGTTAAGCATTTCAAATATATATATATACACATACAAAATGATTAGCATACAAACACATTCAAAGTATCAAAATTATAATTTAGTTATATATTACATCCATTTAATTTGGCACGTGATAAAGGTGGGTCTAATTATTTCATACACTAAATTCAAGCCTCTGAATCTTGCTCTTTGGAGTAAAACATTCTTATCCTCCTCATTTAATCAGCATCATTGGTCTGTTGATTGTTGAATAATATTGCTCTATAACATTGTGTATATCTGCCGAAATAATTCCGGGATCAAAAAACAAAAACACAGGCAGAAAGTCAGACTGATTTTTTATTTTATTTTTGTTTTGTTATAGGAAAGTGCATAGTTGAAGCCCTTTTACTCTTCAAGATTAACAGTGTAAATCAAGATCTCTGATATCAGATCGTCCAGGTGTTCCATCTCAACAATTTTCTTCCTGATGGGCTTCCCCCTTCTGTATTTATGACTACTTGTGGTTTGTCGAAGATTTTCCCTCTATCTCTTCCCCGTCATATCTGAGTCTAGAAAGAAAGCCCCAAAGTCTAGAAATATGTATCAATAACAAAAGAAATGGATTTGAAAATGAAGAGTAGCCAGCCACTGAAGAAAATTGGGATCCCACAATTGTTCCAGTTCATGGCCAGATTCAAAAGACGTTAATTTCTGATATCATATGTTGGAGAGTAAGACCGAGATACACAATATCAACAATGTTCCCGTGACTGGCGCATAACAGAACTTCATATAATACAGTGACGAAAAAAAACATAAAATCTATCTTTAGATTGTTTCAAGCCCCAAACTTTGAGGCTTCAATTTGTGTTGCTGTTGCACTGTTGTACACATCCACCCATTTTTACATACACATGTTGGTGCATTACGGGGTTTCTATTATTCTGTTCACTTCACCTTTAACTGAAACACCTCCATTAAAGTCATATAGATATTAAATCAATAACTAATTTAGCAGAGCAGCTTTTGAACAAGATTTACAGATTTAAGAAAAATAACCCTGTAACAAACCATGCTAAAAACAGGAAAAAGTCACAACAAATCCAACTGCAGATGATTTCATTGTCCCTGACATGAATCTAAAATAAATCTGAACAAAATGTTATTGTCCTGTCACAAAAAGCTGTTCTGTAAGATGAGCATGTGACACTGGCCCGGTTTGATAAGGCACCTTCTCGTTTCTATCCTTTCCACTTTTGACATATTTTTATGATACAGAAGTTGTGAAGTATAAACTATGGATCGCTCCCTATAATCACAAACTGCTGAAGAATCAAGATACTGCAGCAAAAGTGCTGATAAAAATAATTTGTCGGTATACAATAATCATTTACTTAATTTATCGACAAAATTATTCCAGTACACAGATAATCTTCATGATTAAAACTAATTTTGCTTGTGCTGATTTTAGTGTTACAATTACCAGACCTATTGAACCCTGTTTGCCTGACAATGAGTGTGAAAGGGAAGAACTATTTTGTGCATCAAATCTTACCACGTCGACATATTTTAAATGTATTTTCTTCTTCATCATGTTAACTACAATAAACAAATAATCCGACTTAAAGTGGCTCTAGTGTTTCTATGATAATAATGGATCAAATGAAAACGGGAAGACTGTGAGGGGGTTGTTGTAGTGATGAACATACACAGAATTATCTCCTGAATCTACAGCTCCCTTTGAATTTAAAGAGTGTAATTTTTTAGCTGTTTGGTTGAAACTTTACTGTTTGGATTCTCACCACTCTCATAGCGTTTTCACCCGCAGCAGTCGGCTATTTTCAGAGAAAAAGCACATTAATCCCACTGTGCACTACCTGCTCGACACATAATGGCAGACTGACCGGTGGTGAACACAGAGGATCATTTACCAGCTGAAGAGAAAGATATTTGCCCTAAGAGGTGGTAGAGACCAAAATCAGAGCTTAAAGAAGAGTGGAAATTGGAATTTGTTGCCAGCATGACTCGAAATGAACTTCAGTGTTGCTCTGCTGGATTTGCAAAGACACAACATTAATAGGTGATGAAACTGATTGTTTAAAATCAGTTTATGGGACAGACTCTATTGGAAATAGTTATTTGCTGGCTCAGGTGAAAAGAACGTGTAACATTAAAATCAATATGTAATGTTATTTGAAAACTAAATCCTGACCCAGAGTAACTTGTGCTGGTTTGAATGTGCTGTGAAATGGGATATGACATCATTACTAGAACTGTGCAGAGGCTTTCAAGTGGAATTAGAGGAATGTTTCAGAGAATGTAAAGGACCCATGACCCTCCATAACTCAGCTAAACATCAATTTACCCGCCCGACAAAAATACACTGCAACCTCCCTCTTCAACCCGCATCCCGTGTGACCCATGCCTTCATCACACATCTCAGTTGTTTGAGGATCAGTCGGAGATCTGGGATCGACACAGAAGTCGGCCACACCTCCTGATTAAAGGTATGTTGAGGTACAATGTAGAACCCAACTGATTCATAAACATGCTGATATTGTTGACCAATATTATCTGTTTAAACTGGCTAATAACAGGTACATTGTTTTGACAGATGTCAGACGATTACTTTCTTTCAATTTAAGTTTTTTTAATAAGATTATATAATTTTTGTTATTATGAAAAGTTTCTATGACGTTTTAAGAAAAGACCAAAGCTGAAACATAACTGTCACAATCATTCATGTTGAGTTATTAAGTAAGAATTGAATATTGATCATTATATCATCAAACGCTTTATCAACCGAGTATCAGTCGGGATCTACTAACAAGAATCAAAGACAGATTTACCCAACAACGCTGAGCAGTTAGAAAAAAAGGCTAAAGATATCTGTATGAGGGGACAGGGAGATGGTGCTGTCTTGGTCACAGTCAGCAGATAACTGTGCACTTCCAGTCAGAGCAGGTGGAGGAGTCAGGGTTGTCTGGCTCCACTGTTAGTCAATGGGAGGTGCTGGGGGCTCCCTTCCATCGCTCTGTACCAAAGTCAAACAGATGTTAAATGTGTCTAATAAAAACAAGTGAGCAGCCTTGATGGTACGAATCATATATATATATATATATATATATATATATATGCAGAGTCTGAGACATTGATCAAATATTGGGCGCAACTCCTTAACATATCAACAATACAAGTATACACATAGATGATATAAAAAGAGTGTGATCAGTACTGACATTGTGGGGTCCCGTGGGTTTGCCTGTGGAACGTGGTCCCCTGAGACTAGATGGACGCAGCAGGAACAGGACCAGAGCCACGACCACCCATCCCATCATTACCATGGGGAGGATCAGGTCACCTCCTCCTCCCCCTCCGAGCGGCCCGCTGGGACTTGGCACTGAACACAAACACACCTTCATATGTCACACATGTCACATACACTAATAGTTCTAGCGTGAAATACATGAAGAGCTGATCATACATACATTCCTGAGGACATTCCGTGTCTGTGCAGTACGACTGAGATTGCCTCAGCTGAAAAAACAGGGAACAAAGTTTATGCCAACAAATCAACTGGAAAAAGAACATTAACTTTTAAACTATTGACATTAGTGACTGCACTATTTACTCTGGTTTGCACTGCCCTCGCATGGAGAGATGTCTCTCAGATGGCTTGATTGTAAACACACAGCTAATAAAACTTTGTGACCGATACCTAAAGAGTTTATTACATGAGACTCACATGATCCACTCAGAGCTTACTTTTACAGCACTTGTTCACATGTGGATGGTGCAAAACCAGGTCTGCCACGTACCTACAAAATACTGGGAGCTGTGGTGCAAAGTTATTTGGTTAATTATTTGGACAACACCCTTTGTAAGTTACACCTGTCCACAAAGAGCCAATGAGGTCACCTGGAAGCTGACACAACATGACCGCAAGCTTTAATCTTCAATACACCTAGAAACTCGTTTTAGATTAACATCTTTTACAAAATGCTTTCTATTAAAAGGATCCAGAGAACAATTCAAGCCTGACAAAGGCAAGTGCAACAGAGCGTAAGAGCTGATAGGTTCTCAACACAAACACTGAGCAGGAACCAGGATATGCCGGCTCAGTGTCACTCTGCAGGTTTTCACTTCCCTCTCCCCTGCTTCTCTAGGGGTCTTCTGCTTTTCCTCCTCACTGTTAATCTCTGTTCTCCCCCCTCTTGACTTCAGCAGGAGATATTCTCACTGCACCCTTCATGCTTGAAATTCTTTGACCTGTCCGTGCACCTCAACTCTTTTACAAGAGTCACTGAGATTTGCAGTGAAAGTCTCTGCATATCTTCCATTACTTACCAGATTGATGAGACGTCTCATAGCGTACTCCTGTGTGCAGATGCACTCACAAGGGTCAAAGTCGCCCTCTGCCATGTCTCACCAGACGACGTCCACCTTGGAACAAAGGTGCTGTGTTAGACTGGGACGAACGAGAACAATTGAGAGTAAGCTAACGCTGCCGCTGTGCTCTGTTGTCGTCTCACAGAGGAGGGGGAGGAGACTGCTCAGTTATGACAGGCGGCAGACTCTGTGACTGTACCCTGTGCATTTCTGTGAGTATCCTGTTTGTTTTTTCAAACAGTATTTTAACACAACATACATTTGTTTCCAGCTGTTGCAGGGCATGTTGAGCTGAACCATAAGTCTAACTGAACCAGTCAATACTATATGTTGTATCAGTTTTGCACAATCAAACGGACTAAATACAAATGCAGCTCTCCTTAATAGAAATGACCCCCTGGTTGATTTTTCATTTGCTGTGCTATTACACTGGTACTTTTATCAGTGACTCTGATGATGGAGAGATGTCACAGTGACATGTACCAATGAGCACACTGATCTAGACCAGTATCACCTAATATCTCAATCAGCTCTGGTCATATTTTTTCTCGTTTGATTCTAAGAAAATTCAACATACATTTTACATTTTTTAATAAAATATAAAAGCTGCATATTGCTTCCTTATATTTCTGAGGTTAGTGGCCGTACAGATATGATCACTCTGCTCCTCCTCAACCATTCAAACAAAATCTCTCCAGCTATTTGCAACCTCCGCCAAGGAGTTTGTTTTTATTTCTGGTTTGTCTGTTAGTCAACAGGATTAAGCACAACCTACTGGACAGATTACCACAGAACTTGGTGTATGGACGTGGTATGGGTCAGGAAGGATCAGAGGGCAGAACCAGAGATAATTGGTCCACTTTAATGCTCAGTAAAACTGGGCGTGAGAAAACGTTTCTGACGATTACACCAATTTAGGAAATAAGGAAGGGATCAAGATGAAAAAACACATTTAGGACTTATGCATACTTCTACGGTTGGTGTTTGCACAATTTAATACTGATCACTCTGCTTGAACTCAACATGCTAAACATACAACGCGGATATTGTCTTCATAGCTATAGTAAATATAATAATAAGGGGGAAAAGTCATGTCTCTTTGAATAAACAACAGGTTTCTTTTTGAAAGAAAATCCCACATTATATTGATTTTATTAGATAACTAGTGTGTGCAAACTAAATCCATTTGAATCAAACGTTCATTTTACACACATTCTGCCTCAGTTATACAGTTACAGTCGTGTATATGAAAACAAGCGCGTTGTATTTTCCATTAGTGACCGCCTGCATATTTCCACAGTGACGAACAAACCCACTTGAACTCGTCCCTGCAGGAATCGAACCCGTGCAGCCCTCCGACATGTGTCACATCCACATCTGTACTGATGTAGATAGAACCCAGCCGAGCTCAGACTAGCTTCGTGCTAACGTAGCCCGAGCAGCCAGAGGACACAAATCAGAACCGTGTCTTCTTTGTGATGAACGTTTGATTGGAGACAGATGCGACAGCCAGCGGCACCGGAACGCAAATCACTTACCGGATGTTCGCGAATGTCCCGGAGACGTTGACCGTGTTTGTCGGAGCCGGAGATGAAGAGGAGGAGCAGCGGCTGCTTCACCGTCTCCACTGCACCGCAGACATGTCAACTGACCGTGTGTGTGTTTGTGTGTGTGTGTGTGTGTGTTTTGTTTCATGCACGTGAAGCAGCCCAGCTATTCTTCACGACGGACATCCGGGACATTCCTGTGAAAAGGGGCGGGTAAGATGTGTCCTATTGGGCCACGCGTTTGACGAGCGGGCCTTCAGCCAATCGGAGCGAGGCACGATGGTAACGTCTGCCTAGTAAACAAACAATCCAGCCGTCTGACGTCACACACAGGGACCGATGGAGACTCCCAACTTCTGGACAGCTGTTTAGACTGAGCAACTAGAGGTACTTGTACTTTACTTGGGTACTAAATGCTACAAGTCCTTAGGTTTGTAGATTTAATTATAATATGAGATGAATAAAGGATGTGGGCTGTCTCCATTTGTAATGAGCCAGCGGTAAAAGACTTGGGTTCTACAACATTCTATTAAGTGTGTTGTTGTTTACCAATATTTTTAGCTGAATAATGACTGAACAGAAACAGGCAGACATTCTATTATAAAAAACATGTTTTTTAAACATTAAACATTATGCAAACGTCTTTATTCAAACACCAAACTTTGATTTATTCTTATAATAAAAACAGCCCTTAGCTAAGATGCTCTCTTCTCTTGTGTGCTCGCTACATTTTTTTTTACAATTGTAAGTTTTCAGCTCATAACAGTTGTCAAAGTATATGTTTAAGTTAATAAACCGTTACACACAACACGGAAAGTGTTGCACTGGAGGAGGAATTTTTAAAAAAAAAAAGTTATATTAAGGTGAATATGTATTACCGGCGTAAAGCTGATAAACTGTTTATAAATGGTCCCTTGTCAGAGTAGCACCAATCTGTCATGTTAATTTGTGCACATTTAGGGTCAGGATTTACATAAATCCTGACCCTTAACAGTAGATGGCTATTGGATCTGTTTCTCTTTTGCACAGCAACATGTTCCCTCCACTACATTTATCTAACAGTAACCTTTTAGATTAATATTTTACATGTTTTAAATAACTCATTCTGAATTTTTGGGCTGCAACCTCTTATAAAGAAAAATGTTTCACTGTATCATTCAAATAAAAAAAGTTGCACCATGCATTCCTCAAAATGTACAACACCACAGTGCATAGTTGTTCCTCGCAATCCAAATACTAATCACCCAGTCAAGGGAGACGCTGAAGGCCTCAGTTTGCTACTTTTATTAAGCGTCTTAAAAAGCCCCCAAGATAAAAGTCACACAATGTCAGTCGATGGTAAAGAAAGGAAAGCAGCTGCCCTGTCAAACTGAAAGAATGGTTTGTGAAAGCTTGTTAGTTTGTAAGCAGTGGAAATCAGTAAGTCTGTCTGTAGTTAAGAGTTTATAATATATCTATTTAATGAATGTCTTACTGTAAATAAACAATATACCCTTTCTCTATAGATCAGTTGTAAGCCCTTGATAAGAACAAGTTTTCTTCCCCATGAATTCTCCAACAATTCTCATTAAGCTTACGGTCAATATTGATGTAACAGCTGGTTTCATCACATTACGAGAAGTTTCTAGTCTGCTGTTTTAATAGCGAGTCAACATATGTTAAGGT
This sequence comes from Platichthys flesus, assembly GCF_949316205.1. Classification (NCBI taxonomy): domain Eukaryota; kingdom Metazoa; phylum Chordata; class Actinopteri; order Pleuronectiformes; family Pleuronectidae; genus Platichthys; species Platichthys flesus. The sequence goes on from NC_084949.1 coordinate 16,645,844, forward strand.
CATAACATGACTGGGTTTTTCTTAAACAATAATCCAGTTATTAATGTTGGTATAATCATTAAGGAAAACTGAAGGTTTATAAGTTATAGGTAAATCTACAATCCATCAAGGGGATATTTGTAATTCTTAATAAGCAGTTTGAAAATTGGATTTAGGTCCAGAGGTTCAGCAGCTGTTTTCCAGAGGGTGAGTCACATGGACAGACAGTCCAATAAAAGGGTCAAAAAGGCAGGACAGGACATTTGGCATCCCAGAAATAGTTTCATTACCTCTGCCAAAACAATGTGTCCACCACTTTCTGATCATTCGTTTGCCTGAAAAAACTATGGGTTGAGTTAACATCCTTGATCTTTGGTGGATGAGACGTGGTGGATGTGTCAGGGAGGAACACATTACACTTTGGAGATATTGTGAGATAGTGTCTCTCAGAAATTGTTTGCAATTTGGTACAGAAACAACAAAAAATACAGATCTAGTGAATTTAATTGTGGTTTCATAAGGTGACTGTTGGGCCTTGGCGGAGGTTTATGCATTCTACTAATTGTAGTAGTTTATAGCTGATCTATGATGATTTGGGAAGTAATGGAATTCAGGATTTAAAACGTGTAAATACTAAATAAATGGTGTCTTATTAGAGAGGTGACCATCTGTCTTCTGTCATTGTGTATGTTTTGCTCACTCGTTCATTCTAAATAACAAAAAAAAAAAAAAATCCAGTGGAGAAAGAAAAACAACCTAATTGTTTTCAAGGATGAGGAAAAATCGTGAAGTTTGACAAACCCCGTGAACCCACGTTCTCCGCAGCTCACTGGTGAAAAGTTCCAGCTTCCAGTTTGGTCTCCATTTACCCGCAGCTGTGTGTGCATGTTCTGGACACATGCGCTGACTCTGTCCGCTGGAAGGCAGGCGGGTGACGGTGAGCTGCCTCTGAGGAGAGACGAAGCGGGGGAAAGCGAAAGGAAGGCTCCATAACCACATCGCAGTGCCCACCGCGCAGCGACACACACCACAGGGAGACAGGCCACGGGTCTATCGCTTCCAGGCAGCGGCAGCAGGAGCTCAGCGGCGGCGGCGGCAGCTCAGCGGACACAGCCATGGCTAACATCGCGGTCCAGCGGATCAAGCGGGAGTTTAAAGAAGTTCTCAAAAGCGAGGAGGTGCGGTAACGTGTGTGTCTCTCCCCGAGCGTGTTGTACCTCCGTGGGGTGCCTTCTTTGTCGTTGTTCCAACTCCATTTAAACGGGAAGTGTCGGGAGAGCACCGCTACCTTCGCTCCGGTGCAGCAGCGGGTCAGGCCTTCACGCCGCAACTTCAGCCTGTAGCCTGTTCTCGGTGTTGTGGCCGGAGCTCTGCTGTTAATGTTGGGTGGGTGCGTTCAGGAGACACCGGGGATGTGGCTCGACAGGCCCGGCGGGTCCAACAAACAACATCGCTCACTTGTTATAAATAAACCTGGCTTGTGCCGTCGTCTCAGCCGTGTCAGCTACGGTTAGCAGCCATTAGCCTGCTGAGGGTATTTTTGACATCTCATCCACAGTTAGCATTAGCTTGTGTTGTTTTGCTAAAGCGTTCATCAACTTTGCGAGCGTGTTCGTCACGTATCAGCCTTACGTTTCCTTAAGAGGAGGTGGGAGCCGTATATAGGGACGGGTTAATCCGCCATGTTTGCATAACGTTAGGTTCGTAGTTAACTTTTCACAGACCGTCTCCACTGTGGAGCTATCTGCGTAGCTAACGCTAATACCCGAACGCTTTCTGTGAATGTCCCCCCAACCCACGGGCGTGTTTCTGGGGGGAGAAGATGAGTGTTGTTGTGTGTTCAGCAGCCAACATGTCGGCAGCTTCACGTCGGTGTGTGACTTCATGTTTGACACACGCACACACGCAGCAGCAACAGCAGGGTGTTTTCACTGTGTCCCTCTCCTCTGTCCCAACACACAGACGAGTAAAAACCAGATCAAAGTAGATCTGGTGGACGAGAACTTCACGGAGCTGCGGGGGGAGATCGCAGGTCCTCCAGACACACCGTACGAAGGTACCGACACACAGCGGCACGAGGACAGACGTTTGTTTAACTTCCACAGCGTCATGATCTGAGTTCTCATGCTAACACGTCATGTCTTTCCTTTTCCAGGTGGCAGATATCAGCTTGAAATAAAAATCCCAGAAACCTATCCTTTTAATCCACCAAAGGTATGTGATCCATTATGCTCCATCTGCTCCTCGGCCCAATTACGCATTTGAATGTCTTGGACTCAATATCCCTTCAATCGACCAATCAGTTTTTATTTGTATAGCCCTTATTCAAAAGTCACACTTTGTCTCATGGGGATTAAGAAGGTTTTACGTCCTCTGTCCTTAAAACAAGAGTCAGGAAAAACCACCAACCCTTTTAACAGGGGGGAAACCATAGAAGCCTCAGAGAGAGCCACATGTGAGGGATCCCTCTCCCAGGACAGACAGAAATGCAATAGATGCTGCGTGTAACTGAGAACATTGATTAGAAGAAACACTTTGTAGCATAATGGGAAACTGTGTCAACGTGTGCCGCCCATTCCACGCAGATGGTTATCCTGATTACCAATGAGGTTTTTCTGGTTTGGTAAACAATGAAATGCTGTTGAACTGATTTTTGAAAAACCGGAACATGTCGGCTGAAGAATGGGAGTAGAAAGCAGGATTCAGATTTCTGTATTCCATTTGTTACTCCACTTATACAGTAGCTTGTTAGTTAAAGAGATATTGCAGTGAAACATTTTACAGCGACAATCTGCCAAAATGACACCAAATGTCATGGGACCATAGAAATAACCTCCAAAGGTACAGATGAGGTGTTGATCTAGATGATTCAGAGATAAACCTTTACATAGATGATCATAAATGTTGACTAATCAGGGAGCGGTCACAGTGTTTGTTATTTTACTCTGCTACATTGATTTATCTGTTGACGTTATAATGTTAGTTTTGAAGAGCTGAAACCGATTTTTCGAGGCTGATGCCACGACTAATACTGGAGAGTAAAACCTTTATGATACTGACAGATTTGTACCATTGTGCAATAATCATATAGATCATATTTGATTAAAATATGATCAGAAAAAGAAAATGACTCACAGTATGACTGTGCTTGAAAATCCTTTTTTTCCATGACCTCACTCTTCTTATCTATAAACCACTCATCTGTCTTTCTCAGGTGCGTTTCATCAGTAGGATCTGGCACCCGAATATCAGTTCTGTGACGGGAGCAATTTGTCTGGACATTTTAAAGGACCAGTGGTGAGTGAGACGGGCCTGAACCCTCTGACCCATACGGGGCTGGGTGTACAAATACAGAACAGCCTCCACTTATCTGCGTCAACTTGTACTCTGTGTCACCCAGGGCAGCTGCGATGACGCTGCGGACCGTGCTGTTGTCTCTACAGGCTCTACTTGCTGCGGCGGAACCAGACGACCCACAGGACGCAGTGGTAGCCAATCAGGTGAGAGAGGTTTTGTGTTTTACTGCGGTCATACTGCCGATTATTTCTTCTATTCAGATGGTAAATTACATTTGTAGTAAACAAGTTGAGCAAGAGTACAACAAGGGAGCTTTCTGTAGAATAACATTTTTGTCAGTGGTTTTCCGTGGACAGTCACAGACATTTAAACGCGGTCTGTGCCTCTGTATCGTCACATTTGCAGACTTGTATTTAACCCAGGCTGCTCTCTGTCTCCCTCTCTCTCTCTCCTCAGTATAAGCAGAACCCAGAAATGTTCAAACAGACTGCGAGACTGTGGTCTCACTTCTACGCTGGCGCTCCCACCCCCAGTCCTGAATACACCCGTAAAATAGACAAACTCTGTGCCATGGGCTTTGATAAGGTCAGAACCGGCCGGAGTTTTTCCTGGACTTTTATACTTTATATTGTCGATGGTGGGGAATAGGAGGGTTTTCGTTTGGCAGTTGAGATGAAATGATCAGTTGATTGCCACAAAATTTATCAGAAAGTTCCGATGAATAGTTTTGAGTACATTTTTAATCATCTTGTTTAGTTTTAGTCTCCTGTGTTAGTAAACTTGAATATTTTAAGGTAATGGAACGTTCATACATAACAAATCATTTGAAAATGTTGCTTTGCACTTATGATTTTAAAGCTTTTCTGACATTTTATAAGCTAAGTTATTACTGGTAGAGGGAGAAAACCCAATTTGACAGCATCTATCACAGATGACACGGGTCACATCTTTCTTTATTCTTCTTCCCCCTGTCATGCAGAATGCAGTAATAGCGGCCTTGTCCTCAAAATCCTGGGACGTGGAAACGGCGACAGAGCTGCTCCTCAGCAATTGAGATCCAGCCAGGTGTGAGGATCCCAAACAAACTCCTGTCTTTACAGCATCAGCTTCTCCCCGGCACATTCCACCATTGCCTTTTTTCTTTTCTTTTTTGGATTGCACAGACAACACCCTATTTGCCACAGCAGTACTCTGAACCTACTTTTACAGCAAGTTTGTTCACTTAAAAACTCAACACCGGTAGTAACACAATCGCCAATATGCTCACCACACTGCTGCCTGTCTGATCCCATGTGTTCAGATACATCTTCATCATGCATCTACTCTTCCATGCCCTTTAGTCATATCAGCTCTGAAGCATCTTGAAATTCCTTATACACAAATGTGTTTTCCATAATAATGCAAAGAGTCACTGCCTCTATTTCGGGGTAAAAACTGAAGGAAGTCCTGCATACTGCTCTCACAGTACATCAACATTTTATTCCTTAGGCAGAACTTGTTTGAATATTCTCTTATGGACTTTAATCATCTGCAGAGATTTGGATGTTCACCCCTCGTTTCTTCTGCAGAGGTCTAGAAAGATCACACCCAGACATCCTCCGACATCCGCACACATACATGGAAGAAAAAAGTTATCTGTAAATAGAAGAGTGTAAATTTGAAAATACAATGGGGATATACTTTTTTTTTTTTTACATGGCATTGTAAAACAAATTATTTTAAATATAAACTATGCCTAGTTTACAGTTATATGGAAGAGATATCTTTTTATGCTTTTGTGACCCATGAGAAATCCCTGTCTACCTTGAGGTGGCACAGCCAAAAATCATGGCCCTATTGGGACGGGAGGTGTCACCTTATCCGCTACGCCACAATCCAACCTTTTTGTTGATCCTTATCGTCCTAGCATGTTCTATGCTGCCTTTGTATTTAGTTTGGCTACTTGATGTGATGGGACTTTTGGGTTGAAATTGCAAGACTCTTTCTGATTTACGGAAAGAGACACCTGGAACCTCTGCTCAAGCACACCCGGTTTGCCGCGTGTCGTGAAGGGAAGTAAAGCCTGCTCTGGGATATGTTGCTAGAATAAATGTCTCTCCTGCTCTGAACCAATGTGTCTGAACGTCAGGAAGGATAAAAGTTTGGATGTTTTTTTTTCCAGAGCAGTCAGTTTCTACCATTGGTACAAAGTAAGATTTTGCTCACTCCCTCCGCTGTACGGGGAGGAGCTTTTTCACAAATCACTCCAACAAATCTAGGACATATTGAGGCAATATAGGCGTCGCCCTATATTCCCAGATATGCTTTTCAACACAGCCAAATCACATACTCAAGGAGGGTTGTCTTTTACTGATGTCCGTGTCGTACGAGAGGCTGGAACTCCTCTGTTGTGCACGGTGTTTTCACAAACATCTGATTTGAGGTACAAGAACTGTAAATTAATGCACAGTATAGAAAAGTGGGTGCATCCTCACTGTTTTATTATTTAAAAGAAAAGTCACCCTTCTGCTTGACCTCCAGCTCAGTCCCTACCAACACAGCAGCATTCTACGTCCAACGTTTTCAGGCCAGAAACAAAAAAAGATGGTTCATGGTCAAAGTATAGAATGCACACACCATCTCCTTTTACTTGTAAATAGCCAGATCCTTGATAAAGAGCCGTCCCGTTATCACTCGAGCACACCATCGATGGCTGGATCTAGATTTTGTAAGAAAAAAGGCCAAAAAGAGGCCCCCCCCTCTTCCCCGGTGTTCCCACTATGTACAATAATGCACGATGGCAGCATAAAAAAAAGGGGCTGTTGCATCTCAGTTTCTCCATTTGGATTGAGACTTATTTTCCTTTGTTTCCTTGGAAGCAAGCATCAGCAGTATAAAAAAAGCATGGTTATTTATTGTGACGGTGTCATGTTTCTTTGATTAAAAAAAGTGGAAAATCAAGTTTGTTGTGTCGTGTCAAACTCTGCACATAAAAAAAACAACACAGTGGTGAAGACAGACGCACTACACAGTAACATCTAAAAGCATTTATTTTCTGAAAAAAAAAATTAAATATGATCAAGAGAATAGGCATACTTTATACTACATAAAAAATAAGTTGTCCTCAACACAACCTACAGAGGTTTCCAATCACTCGAAGCCTGAAACCAGGCTTTAACCCAACGGAAAACTGACAGAAGTACAAAATATATTTCATTGTAAAAGATGGAACAAAATCCTGAACACAAACTTTTATAGTAATATTTCTTTTATGCATTCCAAAGACTTGAGCAGTTAAAAAACAAAATGGTAATTCAAAACCAGCTCGATTTATGACCCCTGGACCAGGGGACGAGGAGGCAAACAGAGCATAGAACACAGTGTCTAGAAATGTCTGAAAATTCAAATTAGTCCGAGAACACACTGGAAAATAATCAAAAGGCCTTTCAACAGAATTACAGGTGGCGGGGAAGAAACCAGAGAGCTTCTACCCTGCCTCGTAACGCTATAACCGAGCTAAAGCACCTAAACATACCAAAGTTAGAAACCTAAACATACCAAAGTTTATAAAATTTTGGTGCCGGCACATCCGTTTATACATTAATGTTCCCATATTTTAACCATTTGCTGCAATTTTCAACTGGATATTCCAAAAAAATAAGTGGAAAGCTGCACATAGGTATTTACAAAAAAAATTATAATAATCAACCGTGTTAAGTAAATCTGGTGAGCTGGGGGGAAAAATGCAACAGAAAACACGAGGAAGAGGTCAGAAGACAGTAGGATTTTTCCCAGGGAATTTAATAAGCAACAATCATTATCAGATTAAAACGTTTGTAAAATGTCCATCCTGTTTTGTTTTTTTCTTATTTTTTTTTAAAAACAGCTCCACAAAAGAAGCAAAGAGCAACAAACACAAAGGGAAAAAAATAACATGGTTTTTGAGTAACACCTAGATACAGTGCACTTTAAATCAAGACTACAAGGTGTTTAAAACCTTCTAGGATGTCGGTGGTGGTGTGAGTGTAAGAGTGTGTGTTTGTATACTTAATGTGTGTTTGTTTTTTTACGAAAGGTCCATAATGTATCCAGGAAAGCTTTAAGAGTCAGAGGAGCATGTGCGTAGGACTGGGAAGGTTACGAGGAAGAGTATGGCCCGTTCTCTACAGTCTTGATTTCCCCTTCACCGGTTTTCTCTTTACCTGCAAGACAAAGGAAAAGGTTTGATCTCTGCATCATTTTAAAACCTGTGCTACAGTCACAGGGATGGAAAAAGCTGTCATTTGAATTGTTAAATCCATCTTGGTGGCAGTATTGTGCTCAATGAATTCCCGGCTACATCCGCGTAAACCAGCAAGTCAAAGTTGATTCTACATGATGTGATCCAGCACAGATATCAAATCACAGAAGGTTCTGTGTCAGATATTTTGTGACAAACCAACTCACTGCCAATCCGCCTGCGCTCTCTCCACTGTTGGGCTCTCCCCTGCTTGGGAACCTGGCGTCTCCCTGGTTGTCTTTGTTGGAACTGGGTGCACTGCTGGTCTGTTCTTGTGTGAGGGGGCATCTCTCTAAGTTCTTCCTGTCACAGGTTACACCCTCAGGGCTGGACTCAGGCTCCATCTCTGTGTCCCCCTCGCTGCCCAGAGGCTGGGCGACTGTCCCTACAGCTGCTCTACCTGTGTCTTTTCCTGGCTCCCTCGTTCTCACTTTTTCACTCTCACTGCTCACAAATGGCCACCTACTGAGAGAGAGGTTCATATCTGAGGGAAGATGGGATGTTGTTCTTTACCTATTGCTTGAAAAGATACAGACTGGGGATAAACTTTGAGCAAATATTCATCTGCCAATAGAACAAAGTTATGATGAGCCAAGTTTATGATGCAAATTCCACCTTTGTGTCGTTCCTTCGCTCTGTCCTCAGCTCCTTCCTCCACTCTTACCTCTGTAAGTCAATCTGTCTCTTTGTCCCTTCGTCGTTCTGCTGCTGCTGTTTTGTCATCTTGATATTGACGGATTCTGCAGACGCGTTGGAGTCCGCCGCTCTCTTCCTGCCTCTGCCAGCTCCCCCCCCTGTCGGTGCCACTGCTTCCTTCTTTTCAGCTCCAGGAGTGGCAGCTGTTTTCGGTGGACGTCCACGTCTCTTCACAGGCGACGCTTCTGTCCCAGCATCGGGGGTTGCATTTAGACTCGGCTCCTCCTGAAAGACGGAGACAAAAAGCTCAGTTAAGAAAACCGTGCTCTAAATTGGAGAATGTGTGTAGCTTCAGTTGACATGTTGTTGTTGCTCATTTTACCTTCTTCCCCTCGTTGTTCTTGATCGTTGGGTTCTCATTGTTTTCCTGTACTCGGCTCTCTGATGACTCGATGGCAGCGTTGCTGTTTTACCACAAGACACATTTAAAAATAATCACTCAGTTGTAATAGTCCGTTTTGTGATTATGTGTATATGTGAGGGAATGTGCGATTACCTGTTCTTGTTGATGGTTGAGGAGTTCAGTGGAGAGGAGTTGGTGCTGGTGTTACTGGCTGTGTCTGAGACTGGGGTGGTCTTAGTTAAGATCCGCCGCCCTGGTACCGTCAGAGGTTTGTTCACAGTCGCCAACACTGGAGCTGGTTTGGGCTAAATACAGAAAGAGAAGGAGGGGTGGGCTTCAGTAAACCACTCCAGTCTGAATTCATGTTCTACATGTAGCACCTACTTAGACAGAAGTAGTACAGTTTGCATTGGTTATGAAATCAGAGAGTTTCTTACTGACCTTCCCACTGAGCAGCATTTGTCTCATCTCTGTCAACAGATACTCTTTATCATTTTTGAAGTCCTGTGAAGAGATATGTTACAACAGAAAATCTGATTAGCATAAACTGCTCCACTACAAATATCAACCACAAACTTGGGATGCACCCATTATCTGCAGAGCATCAGCATCAGCCGATTCCACTTTGTGGTCTCTTGCTGGTTAATAGGCAATTAAAATAACGTGTTGGTTATTGCTGCTGTGTATCCTTCTCTAGCTGCAGATTCTGAGCAAGTCCAATAGGTGGTACTGTAACCACCCACAACAGCCACAGTCAAGTGAAAATTTGTATGAATCTGTGATCAAAGATTACAGCTTGTATGATATAAAACGATAATTTTTTTTATGATGAAGATTTACATTTCACAAGCAAAAAGGGGGAATAAATAACAAAAAAAGAATTTGGCTAAAAGCAAATGCAAAAAAGATTTCCGTTATATTTGACAATCGCTACATCCCCGTGCGGGGTGGGTTGGAGTGTTTATTACCTTGTCTTGTACGATGAAGAACTTGGGAGGTAACACAGGGTCCTTTGGAGAATCCAGGTGACATGCAGTGCTCTTGTTGGCGATGACGAAGAGAGCGACATCACAGACAATATACAGCTTCTGTAACCATGGCAACACAAGAAACATGCTTAGGATGCAAACTCAGTAAGTCATCGTTTGTTAAAAAAAACAGTCCCATACCATTAACATACAACTCTTTGGACAATGTGTTGCTTTAAATCATGCAAACTTTTATTAAACTTAATTGTGGCAGGTTATCCCCTTTCTTTCATTTATTTATCAATGTGTGTTTGTGTGCGTGTGTGCGTGCGTGTGTGTGTACCTCATTGGCCTTTGCATCCTCAGGACACTGTGCATCCTTGGTCTGTTTGATGTTCTCCACCATCTTCCTCAGAAAGGCGTGACTGTTGTTCTCGTTCTTTGTCATCAGCACTTCCAGCATGAACCACAGGCATCTAAACAGCATCAGAACACACAATGAACATGCTGCACATCACTGCTGAGATCATGTGATTATTTGAGCATTTTAATAAATGTTGAAAATGTGAAACAAAATAAAAATAAAAATGACAGCCGACAGAAATCCAACTCACTCTTTGATATCTTTGAGCTGATCGTACTCCTGTGGTTTTGTGAAGTCTGGGTCATGAGCCAGAAGGTGGATCATATAGGGAACGACGTACTCTGGAAGGAGGGAGATGAGTTTTTCTGAAAGAGAGGAGAACTCATTTTAATATAAGGTAACAGAACTTCTGAATCACATTCTCACTCCTTCATGTTTGTGTATCGTACAAATCTCAAAGCCCTAAATGTATCTAATAAAGCATCTAAAGAACAAACCATTCATAAAATAAAATACCACACTTCAAATCATGTTTTACACATTGTTTGAGGTTTGACTGGGCCTATTATATTTCTGCAATCATGTTCTGAATTCTACTGCTACAATAGTTTAATGACACTTGACTGGAAGAATGGGGCTTCCATAGTCAATGTGGTTCAATAAAGAAGATGCTACGTGTACTGTAATGTCAGGATGTGTAATCAGGGAGCAAGTGAGGTTTCAGGAACACTGACCCTGAGGGAGCGGGTTTTGTTTGATGAACTCTCTGCGGACGGAGATGTTTTTGAGGAGGCACTGTCGGGCGTGGGCGCGGCGCTCCTTCACCGGGTCCTTGGCACACAGGGCAAACACCGCCAAGTACTCGAGGGGAAGCACCAGTTTGACAAGAGCCAGGTGCAGCTTCTGAGCAAAGATCTGACGCACCTGGTAGCACTCATCCTGCACACAGAGCAAGAAACAGTGGAGTGACACTCAATTCACACAAGTCGGATAAGAGAGTAAAGAAAATTTTTACTGGCTATTGATAATATTTCTTTCTCCATTAAAACTAGAACAACAGGATGTGAAGGAGAGACTGACGTTGATTACAAGGCCGCAGAGCTGAAACTGTTCAGGGGTGATGATGTCATGGTAACACAGCTCCTGGGCTAACTTCATAATGGCTCCACCTGCGGCCAGCCTCAGGCGAGACATGTCTGATTTACTGGGAAGATGAAGGAAGAACAAAGCAAAAGTGAATAACAAAGAAAGACAGAATACATTTATAACTCGCAAATCTGTTCCCTAATTTTTTTATTAATGACTTTATTTCTCGAAGGAAATGTCAGCATTCATGTGACTGTCTCAGCATGGTGACCTTTGACCTCTGATCTACCTGATCTTCTTCTGCTCTGTGAGGTCTCCCTCGCTGACCAACATGGCCGACAGCAGACGGAGGGTGGAGTTTGCCGACTTGGATTGGTTGTTCTTCATTCCTAATAACCAACGCACCAGCAGCTTGATGGCCTGCACCTGTGGTAAGAGGAAGGAAGGAAATAATCAGAGAAGGTGATCCTCCGTCATCTTTACAATCAATCTTCCTTTTTTAATATTTTCTTTATACAATCCCCATCACACAACACTACATCATGGATGTGCAATCCTGAAGGTTAAAAATTAAACACATTGGACTTAGATGAAATAATTAAAAGATGTTTGTTGTTTACTTTAGCGAGAACTTCAGGTGAGACTTCCTCATCAGTGGTCCACAGCTTACCATTCTTGTTTCCCACCGACTGTAGATACAAAGGGCATGACAGTCACAATGTGCAATAAATGTGCAAAAATATACATGTTAATAGGTTGATCATCACATACTCTGTCATTCATGAGCAGGTCCTTCACGATGAAGTTAGCCACAATGGACTTCATTGGTGAAGCAAACTGATCTGGGGCCAGCATGGAGATGTGGCCAAGTGACACAAGGGGAGTGATAAGCTGTTCTGGGACGTCTGCGTTCAGACTACGTGACAGAGGCTGGAGGTGAGGTAAAACACATGGTCAACGCATCTGAACAATACATACTATACAAGCTGACATGATAAAACAAAAACATCTGTTTGGAACATAAGATAGATCCATGCAGGTTCAGTCAGGAAAAGGTCTCCTACCTCAAAAATCTGTGCCAGCTGCACTTCCTTGTTGTTAAAGATGGCATGGATACAGTGGACAGCCTGCTTGGCCTGGTGAGGAGTTCCACGCTTTGCTTTCTGATGCAGGATGGGAATCAGCGTCCTGATGGATATAACAGATATCAGGCATCAAAGCAGACTCTTTATTTAATTCAGTCAACATATGGACTAGAGCAAACGTGAGTATCACACAGGTTGACTCTTTAATTGTTTAAAAGAAACATTTTATAGTCTGATTAGGGAGAGATTTTAATGTAGTTATACTTCTGCCTGGGAAAAATATTAAACACGTTCACCATTTATAATCTGAATCTTTTCATTGTTCCCTTACGATTTTATCTGTTGTAACTCCGCCTCGATCTTTTGTCCAGTGTTTCTGAAAATCTGTATCGCTGCCTCAGCCACTTTGTCATCCTCCATCTTCAAACACTGTAGCAGAGACTCATAGGTCTCTGCTGAGTGGAAGGCTGTGGGGTGGGTAAATGACAGGACCTAGACGGAATGAAACAAGGTCGATATAGATTACTTTCTCACATTCATTTGTCAGATTACGTATCAGGGAAATTGCTGTAAAGCTCTTGCCAATACAGAATAACTTGCAGCATGTAGGTGAACTTTCCCAGACTTGAAACCCGTGTGCTTGGTCTGTGTCGTGTACCTTGAGAAGCTCCAGGCCCGAGCGGATGGCTGTGTCAGGGGTAACGCCCTCCTCGTCATCATCAGCTGTGCCCTCAGTGGACTTGTTGAGCAGCTTCACCAGAGCACTGAAACAATATACAGTTCATACTTTACCATCTTTATATTAAACTCATCAAAACCTTGAAGATTACCGATAAAACTAAGTGCTAAACATAGTAGAAAGAAACAATAATACAACTAAAAGAAAATGTTATGCTGTAAAACTGAAGCATTTGTCATTTGGTACAAATTCTTCCTTTGTCATGGTGTTTTTCCACAAAGCGGAAAGGGTTAAATGTATGCTCTGAGTGGGGCCTGCAGTTACACCTCAGCCCCACTAGGGGTCTCAATGAATGAGAGAAGCCTGTTTGTGCTGTTACACAATGACACAGACCCAATGCTCATAAAGTTCACCATCACTGAGATGGGGAAACGCTGCTGGTTTGCCTCCGTTTGGTTTATTGTGTCATAGCACATTCACATATAATGGAACAACATCTACTATGAATTTGGGGCCTTTCAAATTTAAATCAATAATACTATCGTCTGGAGTGAGACTTGTTTTCTGACCTGATGGCCTCAGAGTCGATGTGGACGGGAGCAATTCGCTCCAGCAGGAACTTGACCATCTCCAGGAAGGGGTTGGTGGGCTGCTTGGGGAACGTCAGCTTACGAGTGATCTCCCTCTGCACACAGTAAGAACAGATATAACGTTAATAATAACATTCAAGGATTTGTGCTCATATCTGCAGACCCTTTTACACCAAGGTTTGTATTAACACATCTGAGAACTTTCACAAATTACAGTTTCATATTCTGACAACTAAAATTCCATCCAAAATAAAGTATGAATTATTTTTTAAGAAATCCAATACTTTAAGATACTTTTCCTGTTTCCTGATTTAATTTCCTACTGCTACCATGCAAAGCCATTTTTTTTAATGTGACTGTACCTTGAAAATACAGTTATTTCAGTATTTATGAATGGCAAGGTGTAGTGAGGTGGCAGGGAAGAAATTAGGCTCAAAATCTAACTTCAACTTTGTTAAAAAGAGACAGAAAGACTGTCAGTCTGTCTGCGAGTCTAGGATGGATGAGTATTCTGTGTCCTCTCACCACACAGATCTCAGCCTGTTTGCAAGAGCAGGTCGGGCTGATGAGCATCTCCAGCTGCACTCTGAGCTTCTCGTCCTCCCCAAGAACCTGGTTAAACCTCTTCATGAAGTCCTGAGCCTTTCCGGCATCCGGCAGGTTCTCTGGAAAAAACAAACAGAATGATAAGGATGCCGCTCACACAATTACTTTTGAAGCAATGATTCAAAAAGCAGTTCATCGTGGTCTGTTTTCAACTTACTGGAGATACTCAGCAACTTCCCAAACATGGCGGTGTTATTGGCCTCGGACTGTCAGGGGAAAGAGTGACAAGTGATTGGTTGATGATAAATTGGCCTTAAACGACATGGAGGAGACGGACAGCTTTGAGTGCAAGCTCACCAATGGCAGCTTGTGAAGGTCCAGCAGCTCTTTGACGAGGCCTCGGAGCATGTTCTGACACTTCCACATCTCATTCAGAGCCCTGAGAGAACAGAACAAACAGCAAGAGGAGAGAGCAAGTGAGAGGTGGCAAAACAAGAGAGGTGATAAATATCCCTTTGTAGTGACATTTGGTTTCATGTTGTGTGTAGAAACTAGGCTTTTTCTACACTCCCTAGTTTGCATTAAAATACCGTACGTTTTTTGAGTTTGACTTTGGAATGGAAATGCACCAAGAAAGGAAATGATAACAGATGGACATCATTTTATGCAAGGGGATAGAAACTGCGTTAATAGCAAACATGCATTAAAATAAACAGGCCAGTAGGTATATGTGCAATCTAAAATGTGAGGCAGTGTGTTTTTGCAGGTTTACTGACTTGACAGCATTTGTGTCCAGGCAGGCGTACAGGTAGTAGAGACACTTCATCTTCTCCTCTGTGTCCAGGCTGTGAGGGACCATGTACTGGGCAAAGATCTTCTCAACTAATAATCTGCAGAAAGGTTCATCACATAAATAAAAAGGGAAGGAATCAATATTATCCTCACTTCAAAATGATAAACCTGGCATTTTTTTGTTTCTACAGCTGCAAACAAATACAATTTAAGACATTTTGTTTCCACCTGAAATGAAATTTAAGAAAATATTGATAAAAGGCATATTAGGTTCTGATATGACTCCACTGCCTTCTTTCAAAAACAAAATTCTATGGCCGAGATTGAATAAGATGTTTTCATCACGAATATTACCACTTTGTAGCTTTACTACCAACTGCTCATAGAAAAAAATACATTACACATCAGATGCAAAGTCCCTGCACTGATGGCTGCTTCTCTTGAAGTCATTTCAGTCTAAATGTAGCGTATGAATGTTCTTACTTGTCATCTATGCTGTTCTGATAATATATGTGCAGCAGCTTGTCTTTAATCCAGCTGATCTTCTGAGCACACTCCTTCCCGGCCTCGTGATGTAGACAGTATTTCTTATAAAGCTGAGCCAGGCCCATCATGGCCTCCTTACGCACGCGCCACTGTAGAGGAGGAGAAAAAACACATCAGTCAGGACAGGAATAAATTTAGATAAGGAAAATCTATTTTCTTGTTTCATTGGGGAAGGAATCTGGTGTTGAGGGAAATTGCTGCACTGATCGTACTCTCAGACAAACACATACATTGAAACTGTATGATAATCTACATGTTAATGTGGAAGAGATGTGGTTAAGGACTCAGACATTTTGTTTCAAATGTCTCCAAGGTCCATGACTGCTGATCAGCAGAATTAGAAGAACCTTGAGTCAACTGATCTGCTGCTATCCAAAATGGCAATTCATTTATTTCCTACATGGCTCTAAAAAGACAAATTATATCTGCAGCACTGATGCACCACGAGTGAGTCCACATTTGTCTCACCCTCTTGTCCAAAGTCCTTTCCCGTACAAAGCCCAACAGCTGGTCGTTGACCAAGTTGAGGTCTTTCTTTCCGGCATTGATGATTGTCACAATGACATCATGACGGATGGCTTCCTCTGGGTCATGGGAACGCACCTTTAAGAACTCTGATTGGGTAAAGAAGAGAAAGACATGTCACCACAATATTGTCTAGAGGATAATGTGTGAGTAAGGACATCATTTAAGAGAAGAAGAAGAGTGAAGAAGACACTCAG
Organism: Platichthys flesus; assembly: GCF_949316205.1. Classification (NCBI taxonomy): domain Eukaryota; kingdom Metazoa; phylum Chordata; class Actinopteri; order Pleuronectiformes; family Pleuronectidae; genus Platichthys; species Platichthys flesus. The sequence continues at coordinate 16,661,795 of NC_084949.1, forward strand.
TGATTTGTACTGAGTCAGGAACACAAACTCTAAGTAAGAGCACACCTGTTAGGTCTTTGGCCAGGTCTGGGTGGTTCATGAGGCAGTGACTGGCAAACTTTACACACTCTAGCCTCACTGGGACGTGGATGTCATTGAACCTGGAGTAAAATAGCAGTTACACATACAATTCAGCTGAGTCGTGAGAAAGCAGGTTAAGGCAAAAGTGACTGATAAATTACATGTTCAGTGTCTTTAAGAACTTAAGCAAATGTTTTACAAGAAAGACCCCTCCCTATTTGTGTGCTCTCTTATTGCATATGCACATCACTTCAAGTATTAAGTTATTCAGATGACTATGAGTGTTCCTTCTGGTTACCTCAAAGGACACATTTTTGTATAACATCTTTTAGCTCTCAATCACAACATATGTTGCTCGTGTCGCTCAAGGGTGAAACAAATCGGCTTAATTAATATCTGAGTGTGTATGTTTTTGTGCACACATGTAGCTCACCGTCCTAGGAAGCACTGCCACAGTGGTCTGTTATGTGAAGCCAGCTCCGAGTCTTTGGCCCCAAACAACTTAGCGAGCAACCGTACAACAGCCAGACGCTCCTCACCATCATTGCTCTGCAAACACAGAACACATTTTATTTTACACAATTATTTTACAACGGATTAGATATTGCTTTCAAAAGAACAGGATGGACAGATGGCTAACCTTAAAATATATTACCTCCTGCTACGGCTGTCATAAGTGCGGAGGCTTAAAACGATTCATATTACAAAACAAAACATCTTAGGCAACTCATCAACGGAAAACTGTTGGTCTGAGATGCGGACAACCAGTTTTGGGGTTGTGCGTTTGCTGTATACCTTAAGTTTGAACTCCAGCTGTGGCATGACAGAAGTAAGCAGCATTGGGTCGATGGCAAACAGCTCCTGGATGAGGTCAAAGACGTGCTCTGATAGGTCACTGACTGATGACTTGCCCATCACTAAAACCTGATTGAAGAACTATGGAAGAATAAAATAAAAACATTTTTAGAAATAATCCAAACTATGTCTGAGGAAAAGTTTCGAGAAACAACAACACAGGGTAAAACTGAGAATAAATATTTGAGACGTGAGGGAAAATAAATAGACAGCCGGATGCTACTTACATTTGCGATACACGTCTCTATGGTCTGGACAGTTCGCTTCAGAAGAGTCTTGGCAAGGTCGTATGCTTGCTTGTTCAAATTCTGTTACAAGTAAAGTTAAACACTGATTAGCTCCTTCCATCTTGTACTCAAACAACACTTTCCCAGAACTTCCCAGGATTTGGTCAGTGATGAATATAGTCTCGCTCAGCCAGACAATCTACACAGTATCTGTGTCAGTGCTAGAAAATGATCCGTCTGAACCTATTATCTTTCTTGTTTGTTTGCATTTCTCTAAACCAAATCACAATCATCTTGAGATTCAGTGTTGATGTTTCTGGCATTTCAGATGCACCTAATCTTGTTCTGGTGCAACATTTGCGTGTGGGGAGGTTGTTATTGTTATTAAAATGGCTTATTCCCAACAAAAATTGGTATAAGTATCAGACGCATGTCGACTGTAATTTTTCTGTACAGAAAAAGAAGAGACATTATTCCTTCAAGTTAAGTGTCATAAGAGTCCTGATCTCCGGAGGTCTATTAATGGAAAGAAAAGACAAAAATGAATTCTAAGAAATCTCAAACTTGTTGGTTTTCAACCCAAGTCTCACAAAGTAAATTAAGAAATAATAAACAGAGGTTTTGGGCTGAAAATTTTAGTTTTATCATTTGACTTTAATCCAGACTTGCAGTATATCAGACACTACAAATAGCTATTTAAGGTTTTTCAGCACAAAAAAAAAACAATGCCAATACGACCATCACGATTACACCAAACAATGAAACATAAGCACAAATAATTAATATTATGATAAAGTTATAGATAGAACTGTGTGTATGTGTTTCTCACTTTGTGTGCAGGGATTAGGTTAATAAGGATGGTATCCAGCAACTCCTGTGTGACTCCGTCTCCCTCCATGATGATAGAACTCATCAGATCCATCATGTGCATCTGAACCTTCTGGTTGTGGCTGTTACTGTGGAGAAAGAATGACAGAGGCTGAGACAGACATTTTGCACTCGGGTGTTACCTGATGACATTAAGGAAGATAAAAAAAAAAACATACAAAACACAGAACAGTTATGGTTAGGGTGGAACATCAGGGCCTTACTTGATGACAGTGAAGAGTGATTTAAAAAGCTGGATGAAGATCTCATTGCAGTCCTCCAGTTCAAAACATATGTTGTATGACTTCACCCATGCCAGGTTCTACAGAAAAACAAAATGGTATTCCTTCATCAGCCATCAATTCAACAGTGTGTTTTCACAATCCATATTGCTATCCTATTACACAAGTAGGACAGCAACTTAGACTTTTGGTCTATGAAATGTCAAAAATGCTGCCTATGACCACTTTACAAAAATCTCAAAGTATAAGGGACAAAGAAGCAACGATTCCGTCCATTTAAGAAACCGTCATCTGAGAATATGTAGAATTTAAATTATTTTTGCTTAAAAAGGGACAACATTGTTGATTTATTATTTGATTGTCAATATAGTTGCATTTTATTTGTTTCAAAAGTAGTATCCATTCTTGAGCCCGTATTCTGTTTTCTAGAATACGGGAATAAGCACCTTACCTCCAGCAGGTAGAAGTATCTGTTGAACTGCGGGCTCTTGGTGTCTTCCAGCCCCTTCAGTTGTCTGGTGATGAAAAGGAAGATGTCCTGGAGAAAGAGGAAAACAATTTGATGATCCCAGGTTACATCACTGATGATATGTCCAAGTTGCATCAGTAAACCAATGAGCATTAAATACATTTATTTTTGCACATAGTGGCCTATAGAATACAGCAGCAAGGACTTTATCTTCATATTAAGACCTTTCAAAATGCTTCAGATAAATGAAAAGTAGTTTTTACTGCTGAAATAAGCACATGTGTGAACATTGGATTGGTTTTAAAATGTATTTACTTGGAGTTAGTGCTGAGTAAGTTGATTGAGAATATATACATTTGCCCAGTTTCTAACCTTGAGTTTGTCGTGGGAGGTGTAGGGGGCCTCGGGAGCATAGATCCTGAAGATGTCAGCCAGACAGCAGGCCACCAGTAGCCGTACGTCTTTGTTTGGGTTCCTGAGGAAGAACTCTGAAGCGAGATGTAGTGCTAGGTTGAGATACTGTTGCTTTTCCTCCTCAGAGTCTTGATCCATGTCCATGTAGGTCTTCACCACCATCTGCCAACCAGAGCAACAAGAAAGGAGGTTGAGATGGGAAGCATTTTCATAAGAATAGTAAATAAAATGTTTTGAGAACATGAAGTTGTCGAGTGTCCTCAGTGTTTCGCCAATTGCTTGACAAAGAAGTATTAGTGTAAAGCTGTTGTGGCAGAAGGTTTGGACAGTCATCTCTCTTCTTCTCTATCAGAAAATACTGAAATTACAAAGTAGTGATCAAGCTGGAAAATGCAACGGAAAAAGAGGCCAACAAAACATTTGTAAACACCAGTGAGAATCTGTTTGAATAGCTGAAAGACAAGACCTGTGACAGCTCATTCATTTGGGCTGCTCTGGTTATTTTAATCAACTTCGAGGAACAGTTAATGCCTTTTGAGAAGATTTTAGTATTGTGGCCACAGTTGGAATTGCAATTCATGTACCCCAATCATTTTGAAAGAAATGAATGAAAAGAAAAGATAACATTTGGTGGGCATCACATTTGCTTTGTAAGATAACTATTAATACACGTTGTCCAAAAGTAAAATAAAAACCTCAAACATTTTTTACCATGACATTACTTTAAACTAGCAATAGGCTGATGAATTGACCTGGCAGATATTTACATATTGTTGGCAGTGCTCCAGAGTGCACATGCAACCAAAAATCTGTGAAGTGCGACTAAACATTTTCCTTGGTCACACCGGAGCATCTATCATTTAGCTGGTGTCTCTGTATTTGATCAAGACAAATCGCCTCTTACTCCTCTAAACTGCAGAGTTTAAAACAGACAGCCCACAGGCCAGCCCCGCCCCCACTCACTCACACACAGACAAACGGACAGTGAAGTAGAGATAAGAGAGGCGAGTTCAGCAATGTGAACGAGTACATTTTGAATTGTGGCAACAAAAACATTTGAATATAGGGTTTCCACGGCGGACCGCTAATGGAAAATGATAAGCAACGCGGCTTTATGATCAGAGCAGGAGCAGCAGTTGGTTTGTACCATGTCAGAGTCTCCTGTCTCGCGCCACACTCCTACTGACCTGCACTCACTTTACACTTAAACAATAAACTTAATCAAAAGTTATTAGGATCTGAACAGTCCTGAAGTTTACTTTGTTTTTGTTTGTCTAGCTTAAGAGTTTATATTATTAAGAGTATGTGTTGTTTAAACACATTGAAAAATAAGTCCAACATACACACAACATGAGACGCGCACGGCCAGGACATCAGTGTTTAAGTGACTGGAACGATCCAGATTCATGAGCCAACAGCGATTAATACTTAAACGGTCAAGAAAACTTATAACAGTGTATTGTTGTGATGCCAAAGGGCACAGTGAAAAGTTGTGGCTGCACCTAAATTATGTGCTCGTGAAACAAAATGAAAAAGTCATGCGCAGATTGCGCACCAGTTCATCTGGAGCCCTGGAAGAACTACAATGATCAAGCTTTTCAACAGAAACAAAAACAGCTTTCTGTTTATATATCTTGGTAACACAGAAGAAAAATGTATTGTTTATATTGCCTTTTAATAATGCTATTGTTTTTAACCCCCCCCCCAAATATCAATATCCCTATAAAAACTCATCCATCACCGACTGTTTTGAATATTGTAAGTGAACAAGAAGGACCTAAAGACTATGACCTCAAAAACAGAGGAGTAACTAACATTTTCATATGCACCCAGGGAGCAATTTGTTCAAGAATGGATGGGATGCCATCTTAGATCACTGGGTCCAGTTTTCGTACTACATCCACTGTTTATCGGGATGCAATTAGAATGTTATGGTAAAAGAAGCAACAGGGAAGAAACAACAGTAAGAAACAAGAAGTTGGAGGCAAAAACTGATATTCCCTGTAGTTTAGGAAAGAGCACATTATAACCAGGCCACATAAGTTATAAGTCATGTGTGACTTAAGAGCTTGTCAGTAGAGAATAGCACAATTTGGTTCTTTCATGGAAAGATGAGAACAAGGAGACTCATGATGACGGAATCACCTGCATTCACTTCCTGAATCCTGATTGGGGCCGCTCAGGACACAGCTGCTAGAAGTTAATGTAAAACATTGCTAGTGTTTACTGCCAGTAGTTCCCCCTGGTCATTGGTCCAAGAAAACAAATCCCCCTGGCCTTACTTTTCACCATTGCTGTCCCTCTTTTGTAGTATTTTCTGCAACTAAGGAACTGATTGCAGATTCAAAATTGACTTCCTGTTTACACTGACACAAGTGTACAAGAACGGACATGTGATATCCATCAGGTGTTGGTATAAAGAAGTAAATACTTTTGATTAGCAGCTAAGACACTTGGCTGGACATAAATTATTTTAGTATCAAAATTCTGTTTTTAAACCAACACATATTAGTTTGGAAGAAGCCTGAGAGAAAGCGTGAGAGTTTGTTTCAGAGTGAGAGATTGCACATTGAAGCACAGCAGTGGAGCTGGCTCAACAGCCAGGCAGCCAGCTGGGGTGGGGGATGGGCCAACAGCTCCAGCAAACTGCAGAGCACCACACTCACTCCTACACACATATACAAACACACTTCTGCTGGTCTTCACAGAAACAGTCACAACACAGCCGGTGGAGACAGCGAACACTACAGATCCAAGTGTGTGAGCCTGCTGAGCAGCAGTGTGCATGCATCTCTGAACCCACTGCCTTCCTTCTCAAATAGGATGTCAACCTGGGGCAGACACTTATCTGGACAGAATATAAGTGATATGTTTTCAACTGTCTGCAAGATGTTCAATCAAATGTTCACCACAATTTAACGATGCAATTCAGGCAAGCAGCTCTGATATCAGCAGATAAACTCAAAACCGACAACCATTTCCTACCACATGAGCAGATAGCTTGAGTATGTGAATGCTGCAAACTGTCTGAGTGCTGCACTGAGCCCTCAGGTTCAGCCTGTTTCACTCTGTCAAAGTTATTACTGACCTACAAAAATAGATTTATCGTTATTTATTATCGGAGAATAAAAACTGCAACTCTTGAGAGAAGTATACCCTGCCTTCCATCCCTGTGGCATTACTCATCATTAATGATTGCCTTTACCCATCAACTCAATCAAACTATTCATATTTGGCTATCAGGTACGTGGCAGGTTTTGACTTATGTTGACTGAATTGTCATGTGGGGTGAATTGCATCAAATGTTGCTGAAAGCTGTGCCAAGAAGATGTTTTGGTAGTCTGTTAATTAGCAGGATTATGCAAAAACTAAAGGCAGACTTGTGGTGTGGGGTCGGATATTTCCTTTTAATTTCAGAGCAGATCCAGGAAATTAGTCTAAAGAGTGAAAGACCAGCGCTCATGAGTGAGAGAGAACTGCGTTACATGGCACTCGTTGGTAACAGAGCAGCTGCAGCTGAAACAATGAGGTCTGACTGGCTCTACATGGACAGTAACAACTTTATGGGGATGGGAAGAGCATTGGAAAGAATGCTTAGACATTAGCCTTAGCAGGGGGAATGCTCTATCAGAGGATCCTTCTAGTTGAAAAGTCAAATGATTCCAACCTCACATGTGACTCAAGGCCCAGTAGGTATGGGAAATTAACTTGGAGAAAATTATAACCTCGTTCTGCAATTCCATTCTGAACTTGTTCATTGTCACCACTCTCTTGGTGTCAGTAATTCCAGTGAACACATCGTACACTGTCTTGCCAGCACTAAATGGCTGATGACATGATTGGTGACTGGGTCCATGTTCAGAAGTGGTAGTTACATGTGTATTGAGAGAGCTGATCACAAGTGCACAGTTCTTGGTAGTTCTTGCGATCAGATCTTTTATGCAAATAACCTCACCATGTCTGTACACAAAGACCAAACAGTATTTTAAACCAGTCCTACAAAACAGATGACTGTCGTCAATATTATGTTTGTGTGTCGGCATGAGAAGGAAACTTTAGAGCATCAGAATCAAATCGTATTATGTTGTTATATAAGACAATACCTGTTCATACGGTACTATTCCATATATATTTCATACTGCTCATAGTTCTTATCATACATACCTGTTAATACTGTTTTATTCAATATATATTTCTTAAGGTACATATCTATTTACATTCCACTTTAAATACGCACAATACTCTGCACTTTACTGACTTTTTGCACTTCTGGTTATATGCTAAACTGTATTTTGTGTATAAGTACTTGTACTGTGCAATGACAATAAAGTGGATTCTAATCTAATGTGATTATTTTGATTCGATCACAAGTGATCCAATGACAAGTGACCCGATCACAAGTGAACAGCTCCAAGTACAGATGTGAAGGCACTCATATCAAATAGCGATCTGATCAGGCAAGACCACATTCAGAGGTGGTCTGGGACACAGGCAAGACCACATTCAGAGGTGGTCTAGGACACACAAATCCACATTCTTGTGGACGCAAATCTGTCCTGGGGCCACACATGAAGGACCTCTTGATCAGCTGACTTCCTTTTTTCTCCTCATTGATTTGTTTTTAAGCAGCAACACAATATCAGCACTGATCACCACATAATGATAAATATTTTCCTTATATTGGTTAATATTTCTGATCTAAACTGTGTCCTCAATTTGTCTCGAGTTCATGCAAACTTACACCAAAACTCAGGACAAATGATAACACCAGTTAGCAACTTAACGTGAGGACACCTCTATACTCTGCCTGCTTGGCTGTTTTGTTATTCTGCTTAATGTAGAGCAAACAGTGTTGACAATATTGTCAACAATGGAGTTCATTAACAGTGCATATCTTACAACACATGCCAAAAACATAAATCCGCAAATATCAGCAGATGAAGTTGGCCTTCTCACTTGTTTGTCAAGGGGAAGCCACAAACACTACAGAGCGTATTTTATTGAAATTAGGTGGGTGTGTCAGCCGAAGAAGAACACCATGATTTTGGTGCAGATGGAATTCAGGGAGCTGGACCTCGAGTTAGTTTCATCAGACATTCTTGTGAATTATCAATAAAACAAACTCTCCTTTGGGTGTTCCAATTGGATTAAGATATGGTCACTGCAGAGGTCATAATATATGATCACATCATTCAGTGGGCCCCCCACAACATATTATGTGCTGATTATTGATCTGTTGACTATGTTTTAAGGTTCTACCTCTAGATGTTACGCATCTGTACTTTGAATTTAATATTGAACATACGTTTAAACAGATTGTATTCCTCTGACTACTTGAGTTCAACAGCATGTCGAATATTATCAATTGATAGAGTGCTCATGTTTACTTCCATCTGTTCTTGTTTTTATATCATAGAGTGAAAAAAGCTTAACTGTTCAATGTTTGCTTATTTGTAATCACATTTTGGTATAGATTAATTGTCCCTGGCTTATGGGAATATGACTAAGGCCTGGAAAAGTTGGAACCTTCGACTTCTGAAGACTACTATCTCTTGTTTTGTATCATGTCAAGCTCGGGTTTAAGGACATCATAATACTGTGGTAGTGATAAGGTGATCATGAGTGTTGCTGTACAGACAGAGAAAGCAGAGGAATGGGGAAACAGGCTGCCATAAGCCTGGGGCCTCTTATTACTTAATACCCTGTAGTTGACAAAGTTAGAGAGGTTTGGTACAGTGCCAGGGGCTGGACACTGTGAGACCAGGCGTGTAGGCTTTGAGTAAACGTATGGTGAGAGCAGGACACCGCATCAACGTACCTTCAACCGCTTGACCATCTCATCGTTGCTGATTTTATCCGTGATCTCTTTTACTCCAGGAGGGTAGGTGATCTTTCCGTCCCCCGCCGGTTTCTGCTGTTGCGGGAACTCCATGCTTGTTGATCTACAATCCACACGGTCTTCTACTGGCCTCTATGGGTCGGAAAACAAAAGTTCAACACAACCATGCTACCCGCACTTACCCCCAAAACTCGTTTTAAGCACCATTGTCATTCACCAATCACCAGTGTTTACCCACTAAGATGGGCAAAACCGCGAGTCAACATTCAACGACATCCTGATCCGGAAAACTTCCCAAACAGAAAGCCTCCATTAACCCCACACTGTACATATTATTAGCTTATATGCTAAAATTCCCCCAGCTAAACATCAGCTCCATATTTTCCGCAAATGTCTCAAATCAAACGCCGTGTGGCCCCAGAAACGAGCTCCGCTGTCATTTCGCTAACCTTCCGTGCATTTAAACTGCTCGGTTGTTGTAAACCCACTTTGAGCCCGCCGCTGTGCGTCTACTGTCACACGGGTTATCAAACAAGCTAGCTGGCTGCAGTGCAAACATCGTTGGCTAACGGCTAACATTTTGCGGGAAGGAAGTCGTGTTAGCGGCGAGCGGCTAGTGCACGTTAGCCGTGCGAGCTAACCCCGCTAGCCCACTCCGCTTAGCCTAGGCCTCAAACTACTCTGGTACCCATCACATCTCCAGCTACACACAATCACAGAGGAAGTGAAGTATATACCGATCGCTGCCTCGCGCCGCCGTGCTCGTGGTCAGCTCCCGAGCTGGTCGACCCACGCAACTACTTTGTAAAGTTTCAAGACGACGCTTATTTACTTGTTACGGTCTTTTCTCAACTTCGACGCATCGCTCCGCGCCGCCGCTAGTTCCCAGGCAGAGAAGGGCTGCTGCTGCTACCGTCGCCCTGAACCCTCCTCTCACCACCAACTTGCCCCCACGGAGGCTTTCTACAACACCGCAGCAAATGCAGGAATTAGTCGGTTCCCGGACACACAAGTGCAGCCGAACCCGTCCGAAACGTTCCCCCGGCGTCTCCTCGTCAGTATTTACCTCTGAAGTGGGCCGTGTTAATTCATTAGTCTGACACAGGTTGGCTTTAGTTTTCGGCACAAAGCTCTGTCCGTTCAGTCAGTGCTGTCTGAGTGAAGACCTGGTGCAGGGCGCCCCCCTCGGTCTCTTAGGAGTACTGCACCACCGCGTTCATGGCGGGAGGAACAAACAGCCCCTTTACTGTTGCCCTTCGTCGTTTAGTTTCTCCAGCTGAGCGAGGAATTTATTCTTACTGTATCTCCCGTAGCTGCCAACTTTGTGGCCTGTGCAAACAGGAACATTTTGCACATGAGATAAGATACAATAAGAGCATCCTTTATTAGTCCCACAATGTGGATAATAGCAAAATTACAGCAGCAAGAGTAAAAGAAAATAGTCATCAGTAAGTAACAATAAGTAACTTAAATGTTTAGTGTGTAAAATCAAGAAAAAATATGTGCAGTGTTAGAATATGTACAGTGAATGGATTGAACATGAACCATTGTACTGCACAGACAGAGTGAATATTTCACAGTTACGAGAGATAAACCAGAGTTAAAGTGCAGTCCATATATACATATATAATCCACTGATAACACCAACAGCATATACAATAGAAAGGCAATGTTATTCAGCTTTTCTTTTTGATGTGTAATATCAGAATTCATGTGCAACATACAATATTATTTGCAATATGTGTAATGTAAAGTTGTTTTCGTCATATTATTTCAAGATCATGCCAATATTCAATGACATGCGCAATATCCCATATTTCATAGTCGTTTATTTTAGTATTAGTGTGTCTGTCTCATGCAACTTGCTTATTTTATTCTCATTTCTATTATTATCCACTATTAGGCAATGCTTCTGCATTACTCAGTATACACTATTTATTGCGTTTACAATGTGATCTTAATTTTTATCTTCACCTATTTTTTTTGTCTTATTTTATCTAATTTATAATTAACCTCTAATAGCCTGGATGCCAGACGAACTTAGCCCCGCCCACAACATTTGAGGTCGGGAAGTTCTGACTAGAATTGTGAGTCTGACCACGTCAGGCTAAACCTCTAATACTACTATGAATATATTGGCAGTGATCATTTGTGTGGTTCAGTTGTGTTTTTTTTATTTGAGTTCCCCTGATCCATGAAATCAAGTCGGAGGAGTGACTGACAGCCATGTGATCTGCAACTTACTTGGAGTGTATGGTGCAACCATTGATCAACTTGCATTTGTCCATTGCTAGTTATTTCAGTATGCACAAATGCCGCCTGAATACCGCACAATGTTGTATAAACTAGCTGAAAACGAATCCTGAAGTATTCACAATTTGAGAAAGCGTTCATGTGTATCAACGTTGATTACTTGCATTTTTAAAGGTTTGACTTTAATCTAAAAATGTCAAGTGTATTTTTAGCTTTAAGCCTTTTTTTCCATGTGAAAGTAATTTTTTTAAATCTTAAATTTAAATCTATTTCCTTATGCTCATACGCTCATAAACAACCGTCTAGTGTCAAATCGACATAAAAAACAACAACAAAGAAAGACACATGTTTGAGTGAAACCACATTTGTTTAGCTCATCAGCAGCTCGTGCACTGGTCAGGAAGGCCGTGTGATTTATTTTGAAAGCTCTGGGCTGATCGCCGGTTCTGGGCTGTGTGTGTGTGTGTGTGTGTTTGTGGGACATCTTGTGTCTCCACCACTTGGAGTGCTGTTACAAATCGTATCCTTCAGTTGATCTCTCAATCGACTCTTCAGGAGAATGTTATCAGCTCCGGGCCACTGTTTCGTAGCTCCTCGGCTACTTGGTTAGCTCTGTGTTAGCCTCTAATGTCAGCACCCGTCAGCGGCACCTCGGGGTCGGAATGCCTCGGAGAAAGAAAAACGGCCAGAGCCCGGCCAGAGTCCCCGGAGGGCCGCCGGAGGGGGCAAGCCTCGGCCACAGCAACGCGGGTTATTCCCGACTCCCTCTGGGATACGACGGCACCATGGCGAACAACTTTTCAACCGGCGACTCGCTGTCAGGCTCCACCATCAAGGAGGAGATCGTTAAGAGCATGCAGGAGATGTTTTCGTACCTGGACCCAGAAGTGATCTACATCGTGCTGTCCGAGTGCGACTTCAAAGGTAGCCACACACCCACACACACGCAAAACCAGGATGTACAGACCTGCCCGTGCGAAGTGTGGTAATGCTAGTTGGGTTTAACTTGGCTAAGCAGTTAGCTAGGTAGCCTGTTAGCCGTGTGCCGTGTCTTAGCACGTGAGATTCCTGCACAGTAAAGGTCCCATGTGTGTTATTGACATTATTGACAGTCGTCCTAAACTGTCCCCTCTTCCACCTGTTGTGCCCGTGTAGAGGAGCTGTGGACACACAATCCATGCTGCTCCAATAATTGTGTGTATAACTTCTCAAGTCAGGGGAAAGCTGCCGCCAGCAGTCATCAAATCATTATCAGTTCAAGCCATTTTCCTGATACCCGTCCTAAGCTGTCTCCACTGGGGACTGACCTGATGTTTACTCAGAGCCTGGGGGGGTGTTACAACAACATCAAACCTTTAAACAAGGTGCAGGCCTTCCTGAACAGCTACAGTACCAGGAGTTCACAAAACGTTACTAAAGAACTACTCAAAACGAAGGACTAGAATACTCTAAAGAGCCTGCATGACACCATCAGGCTGCTTTATTTAAAAGATTACCATGTCATTGAGCAAAGGTGATGGTGAACCTGCTCGGTCACTTAGTTAGAACCGATTGATATCATAATTCATTTCCTTAAAGACATCGTAGTGGTATGCGTTAGAGATCGATAGAGGTCAATAGGCCTGTCACACATTCCTCATGTGCCAGATAAAACAGGAGATTACAAGACAACAATGATCCTCCACCATAAAGAATGTGCTCAATCACGGACCAGTACACATAACATTAAAAAAACTCTACATTATGGAATAGCTGCATTATCACACTCTGAGCTTCTGGAGGCTTCCTTTCCGAGCTGAGTCAGCAGTGCAATACTGGTCGGGACAAATGATCTGCAAGGATGGCACCCTATACGGTCTGCCTGATGGTAGCAGACCCTACACACTGTATAGGGGATGTTATACTACTCCACAAAAGTCTTAATTTGTTATTGTTAGTTTTAGTTTTTACCATTTGTTCTTTCAGAGGAGAGAACAGTGTAAATTCCAACCAAAGCTTTAAAATCAAGCATGAATCACAAGTTGTTGAGGATGATTACTGTAAAATTGACTCTTAAATACTTTTCTGGACGTGTCTGTTCTAGTTGAACATGCGATGGACTCCCTCTTGGAGCTCTCTGTGGCTGCTGAAGGTGCAGCCCCTATTCCTTCTCCTGTCTCTGGCTTTGAGCGCACTGCTGAAGCGCTGCTCAGACCCCAACCCTTTCCTGAACCTCGGCCAGGCCCGGACTTCTCCAAACCATCACAGCAGCCGTACTCTCCACCCTCAGACAATCTCCTGACGGAGGAGCTGGACCTACTAGTGGATCAGGAGCTAGAGACACTGACTGCAAAGCAGGAATTTATTGACGATGAGAGCAGACAGTATTTATCCACTTATGCACCTCTTTCCTCGTTCCCTCTGCCACCGTTCCCACAGCAGCCCCTCCCTGAGCTGCTTCAATCCAGCCTGAAGTCTAGATCCAGAGGACCCTCTGCCAAGCAGCCCTGCGCAGTGGGAGGACTGGAGGAGCACATGTCTCCTTCCTTACCACTCAACGAGCCCAGATCTTGGGATGACGACACCATGCAGGGGCAGCAGTCAGCAACAGTGGTGGATTTCAAACATCTGTTGACAGAAACACCTGCGGACAAGCTGAAGCCTCCTTTAGACCTGGCAGCTTCAGGACGTCCATCGGCTTTCCAGGTGTACAAAAAAGAGACGTCACACGGTCCGTCAGAGGGGGCAGGGATCCCTCCCTCTGATCGGATAGTTGGCGGAGCAAGATCTAAGGTGAACTTGTTGAATCGGGGGCCGCTCGGCTACATGTCATCACCTTGGAACCTGGGGGCGCCAGAGTTTTCTCCCCATATTCAGAGAAACCAGGGACCAACTTTCATTACTCCTGTGGCTCAAACACCCTCCAACTGGCCCAGCCAAACTAGGCAGGCCTCTCCGTGGCTGAGTCATGCTCCTGTCAGTCAAGCGCCTCTCAAACCTTCAGCAACTATTCCAAAGTCCTGGGCCCTGCCTAGTGCTCCACCGATCCCTGCTCAGCACAGTCGGCTTCGTTTGGAAGGGAAGGTGCTCGTGATGCTTCGTGGCGCTCCAGGATCTGGCAAGTCAACTTTGGCACGGTAAGAATGTCGGGATTCTGTTAAAAGACGGTTTGCAGAGGTATCAAAGCCACAGCTCACAGAGTGGAGACTTAGCCACATGGCACGAGCGAAAAGTAATCGGTGCATCTTCAAAAAGAGTCATAATATTAAATGTTTCCAAAAGAATGGCTTCCTTACACAACCGTATTATCGTTGTCATCAATTTGTAGTAAAGCAACAATCACACCCTGTGTTTCCAACTCTTGGTGTGTGTGTACATCTCATTCTCTTTGCAGTGCCTTGTTAGAGCATAACCCTGGTGGAGCTATATTCCGCACTGATGACTATTTCACCCGCCCTGGAGGTGAATATCACTTTGACCCCACTGCTCTAGGGGAGGCCCATGAGTGGAATCACAAACGAGGTAACTAGCACACACACTCAAACACACAAATATTCAAGAAGAAGCTATGCAGCAATAGCAAGTCAACACTTTTATGTGACCTCTAAAGATTTTTAAATCTCTGTTTTGATTGCTGTTGTTTCCCGATGAATGCCATCTGACTGACCACGCTTCTACCAACACAACAAATGTATTGTTTCTCATGGGTTGTCTCTTATGGAAATGTTATCCCACAGCCAAGGAAGCGTTTGAGAGGGGCACTTACCCCATCATCATCGACAATACCAACATGCAGGGCTGGGAGATGCGACCCTACGTGATTCAGGTCAGTTTGCTCGTCAGTAACACACCAGCGCAGGAACAAATCTCATGTGATTCATTCTGCTGTGGCCTAAATAGTTATGGAGAAGAGCTAATCCAGCTAATGCATGACACTGTAAATGGTTTAGGATTTTCTTACACCGACATCAACCCTGTTATAAAAAAACACAGCCTCTTTAATTTGAATGTACTTAACAGTTTGAAAGTTATATTTATAACTTCTAGAATGTGAACATCATGATAACCTTTCTTTTGAGTGATGTTTCTGGACACAGTTCACATACCACCACATATTTGTCCTAGGCGCTGAAACATGGATATAAAGTGCTGTTCCGAGAGCCGGACACGTGGTGGAAGCACAAGCCCAGAGAACTGGAGAGGTGAGAGTTCTTCTCGTCTAAAACAACAACTTAAGTTTTTTTTGTTCAAAAAGGTTTAATCCAGACTTTTTGTCTCCAGACGCACTACACATAATGTGTCAGTGGAAACAATCCGCCGCATGCTCAACGGATATGAGCGCTTCGTTACAGTCCGCTCTATTATGGGCTCACACATACCTGAGTGGAAAGGGCGCCTCCTTCTGGACAACAAAAGCTCACAGTGAGTTTCATTTTTAAAAGTTTGTCTTGATACAAATCAACTTTTAACTCATTTATATTCAAGTGTGTTAATGCAGAAACCTTGTAAATATAATGAACAATGCTCATCTAAAAATATCAAGTGATGAAGTATCCTGCATAATGTGAATCTGTTCCAATACAGTGATTTATTTCTGTTGATTGTCAACCACAGACCAGTATATTGCACACCTCATCGATTATTGCAGTTGAACCATTTGTACCTCTTTTTTCTCTAGGCCGGTGTCCTCCAAAACACCTTGTCCTGATCTGGTTGGGGAACCGGGATTAACTGAGGGTTGTAAGAATCCCCGTACCCAGCTGTTTTCCTCTCTCCCCGATGTGTCATCTATTGGTCGTTCTAGCGAGGGGGGGAAACTAGGAGATAGCACCCACCAATCTACAGGGTCCCTCAATATCCAGCCTGCTGAAAGACCTACTGAAAACCCCAAAATGGCCGGTGACTTGGATTTGGGGGAATTAGATTCTGTGCTGGATGCTCAGTCACAGCTAAATAATTCAGTAGCAGATCAGAGAATCCCGGACTGTATTGTGGAATCAGTGATGAATGAAGATCACAGAAGGGATGAAATACCTGTGGCTTTCTCTGCGTCTATTGGACAGAGGGTGCGGAGAGAAAGGCCGAGCAGGAGGTCTGAGTTTGACGGGTTGGAGCCTGCAGATCTGTTGAAAGATACCAACCAATCAGAGAGTGAGGACAAAGAAGACAAGGCAGGAGGAGTTGATATTGTGAGGGATGTGGAAGAGATGGGAATGCCTAAAATGTTGGATTTTGTAGGCGACTGGCCTTCTGAAGGATCCCTTGACCAGCGACAGATGAGGCGACAAAAAGAAAGAAATAGGAGAGAAGAAGAAAGTGTCCCTCAACAGGTCGATGAAAATGAAATTAAAGTTCAACCTGGGCCTGATATAACAGAGTTTCAGAAGGTTCTGGATCCTCTGCAGACCGGTGAAGGGCCCATTCAGATCAGTTCTACACATTCTTCCTCCCTTTCTTTGAGCTCTGATGAAGAACTAGTGAAAGGAGCGGAGGCAGGTGGCAGAGAAGAAAGGGAGCAAAACATGAACACAAGAGGTGAACTGCCGGACTGTGTGTTAGCCTGGAAAGCATCTGACTCTTCTGGGGTCAGGAAATCCAAGATTGATGAAAGGGAGGAACTTGAACCCGAAAAGGAAGCTAGTAGTTCAGCAGGAGGGAGTAAACAAGGTTCGGACAATGACAGTACACATCCTTCCTCAGCTGTCACTGCTGATTCACTATTTATCCCCAAAACTGCAGAGACAAGTATATGCCAGGATGAAGTCGGAAACCACAAAACTGAAGGTGATGTTGTTACAGAGCCTGGAGATATGGACACTAACAGTAGCACAGGGGATGGTAGAGAGACTGAAGCTGATTGCAGCCTTATTAGCGAGGGCTCTGTGGAAGTAGAAGGCACTACTTTCAGCGGAGGCAGTCAGGAGAGGAAGCAGCGTCCGGGTCGCAGATCGGGGAAGCAGTGCAAGCTCGCCCTCACCTTCACTCAAAACTGTCCTGGATCTTTGTTGAATTCCCCTGAGTCCCCCAATACCACAGCTGAAATTAGACACAGTAGTCAGAGTATAATAAACACAGATATCAAACCTAGCTTGAATCCCAACTGTGATTCAAGCCTTAACCTTAAACCAAGCATTAACCCATTCACGGAGTCCAAATCTGAGGCACACGCGCAGCCGCCTCCTCCCCCTGTTTCTCCGGTAGTCACTGGCTGCTTCACTCAGACTGAACCTCAGGACGTTGCCCTTATGTGGCGTCTGAATCGTCGAGACAGCCCTGACGATGCAATCCTTGCCACATGCAGCCATTTCAAAGTCCTGTATGGTGACGCTTCTCGCTTTGTGCCCGAGAAGTCCCCTGCAACTGTGGCAGCCCTTGCAGGTCAACCCTTCGGCAAAGAGGAGATACTCTACCGTGTGGCGCACGAGAAAGGCACTCAGGTGGAGGAGAAGGAGCTCGGAGGAACTCAAGGTCGACTTGAGAGCTTATGCATCCTAAGCCGTCATTTTAAATTAGTTAGTTTTGATTCATTAGAAGATCTTTATGACAAATGCCATCAGGACCTTGAGTGGACTACGAACCTGCTGCTAGACTCTGAAGAGAGGTTCTTTAAAGAGGAGGATGGCGAGGAGGGGCAGGAGGATGGTGCATCGGGGGAGGATGACCAGAGCACGTCGGCTGTGTGTGGAGGTTTAGACGACATTGTAGAACCCAGGTTTTGTCCTAATGTTTTAAAAGAACGCCTCCCTGAAGATCTGTCAAAGGGAGGAGCAGCTGGGTTCGAGGAGGGTGCTCAGCAGTTAACATCTGGGACTGTTAGTGAGTCAAATGAGAGCATCAGTAATACAGAACTGTCAGGTTTTGAAAGTGTAGCTGCTTCGGTTAAAAACGAAGATCAACTTGATACAACCTCACACTCTGAAAAGAACCCGGACAGAGAACTTGTCCTGCATAAAGCCACAAGAGAGATTGGCCTCATTGAACATGAACTGATCTCAGTACCTGATCAAGAAGGTGGTGCTTGTGGTTTGGGCTCAGATGATGGTGTAATAATTGAAGAGTCAAGGACCGTGGCTGAGGACGAGATCGCCAGCCTGGACGAGGTTCACCGGCTGATGCAGGCTGAGCTAGAGGAGATGGAGAGAGATGAAAAGCGGAGGAAGGAGGAGAGAAGGACGGGACACCTGAACATTCAAAGTGTGGAGCTGAAACTGCCAACTGAGGTGGCGCTACAGCTCACTGAACTGTTTGGTCCTGTGGGCTTAGATCAAGGTAAAGGATTTTGGAATTTTCTGATATCCATTTCTAGTCTGACCTATACAAATTTGGTTTTGGTTGCCCGCAGACAAACAGTGTTGCCCAGATATCAAATCCTACTTCGGATACGTCATTCGATAGCTGTTGGGCTCAGAGATAGTAAAGGACCAGGAATACTATCTCCATTATCATGTTTTAATTAGTCAATTATCACCCAAAAACCACTATCGCGTTGTCATTCACTTAGAATGTGCCCTTTATATTTACATAGGGAGTGTGTATTTTTCCACCGAGCCTGCCATGTTATATCACTATGTTTCTACAGAAGCCCATAATGGACAAACCAAATACAGGCTCAAGAGAGGGCCTGTTTGTTTTTGTCCATGATACCTTGCACCTTCTCCCTCATGCTTGGTAAGGGAGGCTGAGAAGAGGGGATGCAATCTGCAACCTCACCCCTAGATGGCCCTAAATCCTACACACTGGTCCTTTACTGCCTCAAGTTAACAAGGTCTTATGACTGCCTTGTTGTATAAAGGCAACAGTCTGTGTCCCTTATCTGGAACCCTTCACCAAACGTTAAACCAATAAAAATAACTGTCCATGTCCTTCTCTACCTCTGAGCTGATGTATCTGCCCTCTCTGCTCCACTATATTTAGAATCATGCTCCACTGACGACTATGCAGTGCAGATGGACCTGAGTCTGGCTAAGCTGCTCCACCAGAAGTGGAAGGAAACAATCCAGGTGAGTTGTTAGACACAGCGATACTTGATAGTTACATAGTTGCATTTGCCTTGTGTGATTAGAGGCGTCTTTGTTGCTTTATTTGACTGTAAATGTTTTTTTACAGGAAAAGCAGAGACAAGCTTCTCTTTCATTCCACTTGCCTCAGGAAAGTAAGTTCACACAGTCACACACACTCAGCAGTTTAGTTAAGTGTTGTTCTGCTTTGTTCTGAACTCAGTTTTATTTATAAAGCACATTTCAGATGAAAAGCGTAGATGCCATGTTCTCCGCAAATAAAAGCAAAGGCACATTAAATACATGCGATGATTGGGCGAGAGCTGGAGGTACACCCTGGACTGGTCACCAGTGTATAACAGGCCTGACATGTTCTAAATTTGTTGCATTATCCCCATATAAAAACTTCTGTATTCTGTATATGCCTGTACTGCCCTATCAAACAAATAAATAAAAGTATTAATTTATTCGGTTATTCTGAGAAACTGAAATGAGGACCTTTGTATGTTTAGGTTCAGGACACTGGCGTGAATCACAGACGGCCAAACCAGGGCAACAAGAACAAACACACGCAGGACATTTGGTCACCAATGCTGATGGTTACACGTCACTGAGCAGTCCATCAGAGTCCCGTGGTCAGAAGCCGATCATGGACCACTGGAACGTGTTCCGTCAACATGTCTCTCTCAGAGATATCATAAAAGAGGAGCAGGCTTTGCAGGAGAACGTAGAGAAGGTAACACACACACCTGCTCTACCTGTAGACCTTGTTGGAATGACACTATTCTGATCTGCCCTACTCCGTTACACTTATCGTAACTCCTTTCTAACCCTGTTGCTTTCAGACCAGACAAAGTCGTTCAGACCTGGACCTGCGAGATGGAGCCACCTTGGTGAAAGAGAACAAGCTGTTCGCCCTCTTCCCCGCCATTGACAGGCATTTCCTCATGGACATCTTCAGAGACCACAAGTGAGACATGAGTGTATCTTCAAGACTGTGTCTATTTCACACACCAACCACCTTTACCTAGACGATCAGCAGCACATTAATCTGGATGCTACAGTTGAAATTGAATTAATAGGACAACCCAGACATGTTAGTTAATGTTCACAGTTTCTATAATACTCTGAAGTCGGTTCCTGTTTTTCTAATAACATGTTCTAATATATTAGATCTATACGAATGAACCATCTATGTTCCTGACTAATTACTGTGTGTTCATGCTTGTGTAGTTACAGCCTGATGCAGACTGAGCTGTTTCTTCGCTCTCTACTGGACGAAGAACCCGTCAAGACAGTTGTCGCCCCAGAGGCTCCTCGCTCTGACCACCACAGAACAGCCAGCAAGGAGCGGGAAAAGGTCTTCACTCACACACACACACACACACTAACCGAGACAAACAAAATAACAAATTCATGAGCAACAACCATGTATTGTCATGTTTAATCTCTTAAAGGTCGGTATCTTTACTCCATCTGTTGCCTTTTCGCATTTGTTTTTTCATCTTTATTTGTGTTGCTGTATAAATACTTTCAAGATATTTTTACTGTGATGCAATCACCATACACACAATCTTGTGGAAAATGATATAATGACACATGAGTTTATCCACAGTATATCCCAACAGCATAACTGTAGAGAAAAGTGTGCGCCTAAAACCTTATACAAAAATATACCAAGAATCCATTACTGGCAAAAGGCTCTGCCAAAACAAAGCAGAGCAGTTCAAATCAGGTGCAGTGAAGTAAAAAAGGAAAATCCCATAAAAGGGTTGTTTATTCCATTTTCTCATTTTCACTGTGTTCTTTACCTTGTCAGAGGCAGAAGGCCCCGCAGTCGACCGTAACTGACTACCAGGATGTGGAGGACCCAGAATACGACGACTTCAGGGCGGAGGCCAGTCTGCAGAGGAGCCGACAGCTCGAGGGGTTTGCCAAGGCGGCCGAGGCCTTCAAGCAAGGACGCAAAGAAGTGGCCTCGTTCTACGCACAGCAGGCAAGTGGCCGAGGCCGCCGACTGATTTTCATGTTTTTTTCAGCTTTAGTCTTCATTTTTCACCTGAGAACCATTTGGTTGGGTCACATATTTAATAGTTGATGTAATGTCTCTAAACTTTATTAAACAGATTTTCTTTTAGCTTCCTTTTTTCTTTGTATCTATTCATTTATTCACGGTCAGTATATTAATTTGCATCAACCTTTCCTCAGGGACACATGCATGGCCAGCGGATGCGTGAGGCCAATCACCGTGCAGCGGTTCAGATCTTTGAGAGGGTCAACTCGACGCTGCTGCCCCGGAACATCCTGGACCTCCATGGGCTGCATGTAGACGAGGCCATGGAGCATCTGGCCCAGGTCTTGCATGACAAAACCACAGGTATTTAAACAATACACTGTCTTCAGCCGGTATTTCCCCCTTGTGTTTATCGAATGGCATTATTTTACATTCAATCTGTCAGGAGATACTTAACCTAAATTCAAAATCAATAGTTCTCTTTTGTACATTTTCAACATGACATAGCATTGAGTTGAATGCTGTTGGATGGATTTAATAGTTGCAGTAGCACAAAGGAAAACACATCTAGAGATTAGATGTGCATCTTATAACATCACACGTCTACAGTTCTTCTACTTAATTTCCATCTCATCTCTCTGTACTTCTGTACTTATTATCTGAATGAGGCACTAAAGAACATTTGTTACAGTCCCCTGTGTATAAATGACAAAATCTATCACTTGTAGTGATAGTTTAGAGTTTTTTCTTTACTATTGATCAAGCTCCACGAACGCTCCACCATCACATCATCAGGATTACATTTTCAAACTTTACAAACCATCCTCCAGAGACCGAGGATGTAATAATATAGCCTGTATTTGACGATTTGTGTGTTTTGTTCTTCTTCTACCACCTCTGTCTCTGTAGAGAGTCTGCAGGGTCTGTGTCGACCTCAGCTCTCTGTTATCACAGGAAGAGGGAACCACAGCCAGGGGGGCGTGGCCCGCATCCGCCCCGCCGTTATAGACTACCTCACGAACAACCACTACAGGTACAAACACATACACATACACATACACATACACATACGTATGCAAAACACACGTGATGTGTTCATCAAAGCGTGGTTCATCAAAGCGTGGCCTAGGGGATAGAGCGGGTGCTCGCAACAAGAAGGTTGCCGGTTCGAATCCCACTCTATCCCATCTGCATGCCTAAGTGTCCTTGGTAAGATACTGAACCCCTAAATGGCCCCTCATAAATGCTGAGTGTTCTAAAAATGTAAGTCGCTTTGGATAAAAGCGTCAGTTAAATGACATGTAATGTAATGTAATGTAAAAACCCACCTTTTCTGTTATCTCCTCATCTCCCAGATTCACGGAGCCCAAGCCGGGGCTCATGCTGGTCTCTTTGAAGTGAAAGGAATCTGGTTTATTGGATTCGAACTGAAGCTGCTATGAAGGACGACACACACTCACACACACAATCCACATATACAACTGTTACGTTATATACAGTATGATATTCTCATCTTCCTTGTTTCTCTGGCCTGATACTTGTTTTACAGTCCTCCCGTCTCCACTAGTCATGGAGCCGCCAGAAGTCTTATTTAATCTTTAGATTGATTACTTAAGATTTTAATATAAATTCAGAGTTTAATAAGAATATATTTTTCTTTTTTGCGTATAAAAGTGAGCTGTGTTGGCCTGATATCGGACAAATAAGGTTTTTTATACATCTGCAAAGCCCAATTGTATGTACTATATATTTTATAATAATGTTTTATAATGTGGTGTATTTACTTTATGGCTTTTTTAAAGAATGCTTTAAAAAAACCTTATGTTTAAAACGCTACATGCTCAATAAGGCCTTGTTTCATTTTTGAGCTATAATGAAAGTATTTTATGAAGATTCCTACGAATCATGGTTTCTCACTGTCTGGTAGGAGGTTGTTGTCAAGGTTTTTAAATAATATGACATTTTGGAAACACAGTTTAAACTTTGCATCGAGTACCAGCTAATCCTGTATTTTTTTCCCCTCTGTGTCGTAGTGTTTCTGTGTTTGTTGATCAACACGATGTGAGTTTTTCAGACGATCAAAGTCCATAAATAGTTTTGAACTACACATTTTTTAACCTTGGCTGTATATTCTGCAGCAGTCGCCCCCTGGCCTCTGCGACATGCATCTGTTAGTTAACCTATAGCGTAAGACCTTACGCTATAGGTTGGTTATCAAACTCAGGGAATGATTGAATAATGATGCATTTTTTTCTCCTTTGATGCCAGTCTGTCGTTTCCAGCCTGTTCCCTGTTCCTTTGTCTTAACAGCTCTGCCAAATTTTGTAGCAGGTTTAAAATCACCTCTGTTTTTTAAAACTGTGTGACGGCAACAGTGTTGGCCGATTTTACTGGTTGTACATAATATTGTGATCACACGATTGATAAAGAGAAGATTGTATTTTTGTATACATTTGTTCGTGGGTTTTACAGAGAATATTGTACTATGGAATAAAAATATATTTCTTTACAGTTAAACATTTGGTTACATCATTGTTTCTCGTTTTATTTATTTATAGACATTTATACACTTATTTCATCACAATACTGAAAAGTTTGGATTGTAGATTTAGTTCTATAGTAGTTTCTACCCTCGTAAACATTGTGTAAAAGTAGAATTTTGAATAGTTGTTTTAATGGAAGATAATCTAAGCGATTCACCATGAGTTTTGTTGGGTGATGTGGTTATAAAAGTAATACATATATAGGATATGTATCGGAATATACAGAAGCTTATACCAATAGAGCAGTATCAAATAGTTTTATTTCAATGCAGTGCAAAAACACTTAATTAATTTGCTTCTTTTTAGCAATTTATCCAGACTTTAAAATATCAAGCGCCAATTATATTTTTGATTAGGACATCTTAAGAATCATTAACAAATTTCCCAAATAAATATATATATCCGCTGATATCTCCGTATCAGATTTATTTAATGCCCTTATCCTGATATCGGTATAGTGAACCAACACAACAATCCACATCGGTCAGGCTCTAGTTTCTGTTCATTGCTGGGTGATGCAACTCTGTTAACCAGAATCTGTCACTGCTGTGGTCGTGGCTGTAGGCACATTCAGATCGTTCTAAAATCTTGAATCGCGCCTGCAGTGTGCGCTCCTCTGCAGATTGAAGTCGAAGATAAAAGGGCACCAACGCACAAGAAAAAAAAAAAACTGCAGTCATATTGTAAAGTGCAGCTGGTGTGGGGGAGGTGAACATGAACCTGAGCGAGTCGTCCTCACTCCAACAAGCGGATGTGTTGTACTTGTCTTCTCACTTCCCTCCTCTACCCACCATTCTCGACGTTGATCGACAGGTGCAGAAATATTCGGCCTCCGCTGTTAATAATAGATAACTTACTCCAGCTCTGGGGACGTGGTCCTTCTCAATCAGCAGATTTTAAATGAAAGAAAACCCTTCTTTTATTTGGGAGTTTGATTTAAGACAGTTATCTCTTCTTCGGGGTTGTGAAGGGTGTGAAGTCGTCGGAGGCGGCAGAGAAGGTAGTTTTCTTTTATTCTTCTTTGTCCCTTTGTCAATTAGCTGCAGAGGCCTTCAATCTCTCTTCTCTTGTGTTCTATTGTATTCTGTTTCAATAATGTAATAACTGAAAAGCACAATGTGGCCATAAATCTAAACTGGTTTCATTACTTTAAAACGAGAGATATTGAGGATGTGGGCCACTCATACCTTCTCACCAGAATAAAACTAACGTGTAAATAACATTTTAAACTATAAATTTGACTTGTAAGAGTTTGATCAGGTAAATTTAGGATTTCATCTCTTTTTAATCTCTTATTTTTACATAAACGATCTCTGATGGTAAAATGAGAACAAAAACTTAGCTTTTTTTTGTGAAATAATTTGGAAAGCTTTATTTTTGAAAAAGAAAAGGTCAGATTGATGCAGCAGAGAAATTGTACTAAACCATCAATTAAGTTTGTTTCATTGTCGTATTAAGACGATCAAAATGTATTTGTGTCACTGTTTTAAACTCTTCTGGGATCAGATCTTAACTGGATAACAAGGACTAGTTCTTACGTGAGAGTTATGTGAGGCAGACATACCATGTGTAAGAGCTTAATAACATAGCACACACTGATATGTGTTGTTATCCAGCACCTGTTAATATGTTCAGGATCAAGCTGTTAACTCTAGGTCACACCCAAACATTCAAATCTTTACTTCCGTGTTTAAATTGTACTTATGTGATATATTTAATGCTGTATACCCTTACGTTTGGGAGAAATAATAAAAAGCATTAATAAAATGAAGAATTTATGCCATTTGTCACATCTAGTAGGTCAGCAGTTGCTGTTTCTATATCGTTATAGTGATAATCTCTCATTTGTGACACGCACTGTTTCTTATTACAAGGCTTCTACTAAGTCTTTGTTTTCACTTATCCTCATTTTAGGCCTTTAAAAGTGAAATATTTTAAATATTACCTAGATCTGAAATTCATTTAGGTCAGTCTCAGTTATGTTGGTGTTCAATCAATGCTTATTACATTGCACTTATTTGTTTATATAATTTGGCGTGTCTGCGTGTGTTGTAGTTCTCTCTCAAGAATTATTAGCACGCTGTAATTGAAACTACAAACAAGACCATTCTTCTGTCCTCTTGTTTGGTTTAGAAAATGGCTTTAAATTCTTGTTTTGTTGATGAAGAAGATGGTTTGTATTGAGAGAATTAACTAAATCCCAAGAAAAAAACTGATAACTGATCATCTACAGACACCCCGGTCAGAACTGATCTCAGTACACTCAGCGTGGCTGTGGGAAACCCAATGGAGACTGTCTCTGTAGTTTTGGGGGCTTACGCAGTGTTTCGAGGGTTAGTCTCTACATGGCTACTTCGCCTTATCTTTAATAATGGGGAAGTGTAAGTAATTCTGGAACTCTGATATTCCTTCTTTTCAGTCGTACTTGACACAGGTCTTAAATTCCATTCATTATGCTCTTACAAAGTCTATTTAACTCGTTGGAACCTGCAGTAGCCCTGTATTAAGAGCTAGGCTGTTGCTAGCTACCATGGTAGGTTGTTTGAGACGAATCTGGAGAAACATACATGTAACGTTTCAGTGAAATGACAATGTGCCGAACAGTGTTGACCATTCTGTCACTTTAACAAAACTTCATAATATTCATAACATCCAATTTCCTCCCTTCATCTCTGTTCCGGAGCAGATTTTTCCTGTTGAGTTCTGAGAGGTTGGATCTGTGTACACAGAATGCCTCTAAGAGAGAAGGACCAGAACCTGAGCACCGCACTGCAGAGATCCAGCAGAGGAGCTGCGAGCTGCGGACCCCAAGCTGCGGGCCCCAAGAGCCGAGAAGATATGTGAAGCGTGTACAAAGGCCACTGCTGGAGAACTGCACATCCCTGTTGTGTACCTAAGATGTTTAAGGACTTTTAAAACAGAGACATCAGAGTTCTGTTTAAACAAATGACAGGATTGGAAGTACCACAAGGCCGAGCTGCAAATCAGTTGCTATGAAAACTGCTGCCTGTACGTGGAAGTACAGCACACACACTGATTAAATACTTTGTGAAACTTGTGATTATCCACGTGTACAAGTTACGGAAAAGCTGCCCCCTGAGATTAACTCGAAACAACCACGTCCAGAGATCACCAGTGTCAGCCATGAATGACCTGGGGGAGATGTCAGTGAAGTGCGTCCTGGTTGGGGACAGTGGGGTTGGCAAGACGGCCCTCCTGGTCCGCTTCACCTCAGAGACCTTTCCGGACACCTACAAGCCCACAGTGTTTGACAACACAGGGGTGGAGGTGTACATGGACGGTGTTCAGATCAGCCTGGGCTTGTGGGACACGGGGGGCAATGATAACTTCAGACAAATCCGCCCGAGATCGTACCAGCAGGCCGACATCGTCCTCATCTGCTACTCCGTGGCCAACCCCAACTCGCTGGCCAACGTCCAGCACAAGTGGATGGCTGAGGTTCGAGAGAACTTGCCCAGGGTGCCCGTGCTGGTTGTGGCCACCCAGACGGACCTTCGGGAGACGGGGGCCCATCGGAGCGGCTGTATCTCAGCAGCGGAGGGGAGACGCATGGCTCAACAAGTCCACGCCAAAGGCTACCTGGAGTGCTCGTCCTTGAGCAACCGGGGCGTGCAGCAGGTCTTTGAGTACGCAGTGCGGACGGCTGTTAACCAGGTCAGGAAACAGGCCAGGAGACGCATGTTCAGTGTAAACCAGTGCAAAGTCTTTTGACCTTTGACCTCTGACACGGCGGATTGTCTTGAACTGTCATGACACGACTCAATGTGTGCTACTGTTCAAACTCAGAGGGACCTTGTCTAAGCCTAAGCCTTGGGCAGAGTTGAATTTGTTTTACCCTTTCTCACTAACAGGATCACTGATGATACTCCTAATCAGCCATCATGCAAATGATTGAGTGGAAATGACACTTTGGTTTGCTCAATGGTGTGAAGTTAGAAGTGAGTCGACTCTTCTGATCTGTTTTTAAGCAAACAACAATAACTTTCACGGAGATACTTCAAGTGGGGCATCCCAGGATCTTTTGTCAATACCTTTACTAAAATTCAAGCATTTTAAGCTTTGATGGTGATGTAGATAGCGTGTCGTTTTTCTAATTGTTTTACCAATAGCTCAGCCGTGCAGTGATGAAGACTATGTGAGTCTGGAGCTTGATCGGCAAATTAACTTAGGAATTTCAGCGAAAACCAAATGTGTGTCTTTATCAGCACAAATAAAATGACACAACCAGCTGTATGGAGCTTTTAATGTGATTTACCCATTTGACTAAATCAAATGAGGAAAGTTAATGTCTTACGCTCCGAGCTGAAATCAATAAAATTCAATAATAATTTAATGGTGCGTATATGTTCTGCCACTTGTCAGTTACGTCTTTATTTAAATAAAAGTATGTTAGCGTGGTTGTTGGCTCGGAGAGTCCAAAGGGACAGTTTCACTGTACCAGGCTCAACATGAAGCATATTCTCATATTTTCTTCTTAGATTAGATGAGACTGGGAGATGAACTGTCAATAAGGTCCTAAAGTAGATGAACAGGCCCACATGATGAAATGTTTATTCAGACATCGGTACACATGTTGTATCAGCCATTAAGAAAATGACCTCGATTATTTGTCCTGAAAATGAACAAAAAATATTTCTAGAGATTTATTCAGAAATGTATCTTATATTTTCAGAGAAATTTAAAATAAAGAAACATAAAACATTAACAACAAAAATGTTGAGACATAACGGAAACCTGTCACATACAGTGGATTTCTTTTTTTATTTTTTTTTATTTTTTATTGACCTGTATACCTCCTTTTGGAATTATTGTTAAACTATATATGTGTCTGGCAAACTGTCTCTGTTGTCATCTGTTCCTGGATTTTTTCTTTTCATGTGATGAATTAAAACTAACTAAACTAATATTAAGGTTCGAGGTGAAACATCTCAAACTTGGAATACCATCGATTCACCTTCTGTTGTGATCCATTGCCTCCCTCTTATTTATACACTTTTTACATGAACATGTGATCTACTGTGTGCGAATTGTGCTACTTTTTTCACACAAATTTTATTATACTAAATGTCAAATGTACATAGATACACGTTTTACCACATACATTTAATATACAAGACATATACAGAACGATATATTACACTACCACTTCTTGTCGTACAAACATAATTTTTTATATTTAATTACAAATAATTTAAATGTACATACGAAAGATTCTTACATTTACGTGTGTAAATTTTTTACATTTTTAATGACAAGTGTCCCATTATTTACTTGGATTTTTCCCGGCTCTTTTTTCAGTTGGTGGATTAATTTTGTTCGTATAAATTTAAATTTTAGAGAAGTTAGCAGCAAGTGGCTTGTGTGTGTCTCTCTCTCTCTCTCTCTCTCTCTCTCTCTCTCTCTCTCTCTCTCTCTCTCTCTCTTTCCTCTCTTTCCTCTCTTTCCTCTCTCTCTCTCTCTCTCTCTCTCTCTCTCTCTATCTCTCTCTCTTTCTCGCTAATACACACACACACCATTTTATATCAACATATAGATATGTGGCTTTGTCAATACGCATGTCAAAGCACAACCTGGATGAAAACTATTCTGTGTCCAATGTTCAATGTTATAACTGAATGATAATTAAAGAGAGCAGGAACAGGCTAACAACCAGGAGAAAGAGCTCAGAGGAGCTGCTCCTTCCTCCTCTCACCTCCTCCTGCTCTGTGTCTCTATACATCATGTGGTGTTCAGAGGCGCTGAGGATGAGAAGCTTTTCAAGGATATGCTGAAAGACAAAAAAACCACATCCCAGCACACACACAAACAAGTACGATGTACAGTTAAACTTGTGCAACACACACAGCGACTTGTTCCCTCATTCAGTCTCTGAAAACACAAACACACACACACACACACACACACACACACACGCTTACAGATGCTTTTACATGTTATGAAAAGTCTACTGCTTGATGTAGTATGGCATGAAAAAATCACTGTTATTAATTTTGGGAAGTAAAACATTTAAAATCATTTTACCATAATTAACATATACGTTTTTTTTTTGTGCACTTAAGGCTGCTTCATCTGACACATGTGGCAATTTTGAGTATGTTCCAGTTTATTCACAGATCATTTCTCACTTAAATACTTATCAAAGAACAAGTGTAAGTACATATTTGAATGTTTGCATGTTGGTTATATTGGAGTAACAAGTGACAAAGAGCAACGCTTCAGTGTGACGCCTCATCATGTTTGACTGTGGTCAGATCTCTCATCTCTCACTGTGCTCTCTCTCCCACACCTACCACAACGCCTTATCCCTCCTCGCTCTCTCCATCTCTCTCTTTCTCTTTCTCTTACACACACACGCACACACACACACACACAGTGTCGAGCCACTTCACAGCCAACAGGTAGTTGCACTTCATTATCATGGGCCTCTGATGTGTTATGCAAGGAGGTGCTAAACAGGCCTTTTCTTGCAGCAGAGACATTTTGACATGTCGTAACACGAGAGTCATGGTTGTAAGTAAGAACATTAATAATAATGGCTGGTTTGCATTTCAGTGTTGTTAATTTAACTCTACGACACGGTGCTGTCTCTCTGACATGGCTTTTGTTACAGATGAATTGACGAGAGACGTTCTTATTGTCACTCTTCACTCTCCATTCCTGGACTTTTCCTGCACAGGCGGCAACAAGAACCTATATCAACTTCTCCTCATGGCACAGTCAATGAATCCCAGCGCTGTTTCATGCATAGGTACGCCCTCAGGTTCGCAGGCTTACACAAAAACTACTGGATGAAACTCGGTGGGATAATGAAGTATGGGTCTGGAAAGAAGCCTTTAACTATTGGTGCGGATCTGGATTGGGGGGCCAGATCCTGGAAAAAGATTTAACTGTCTTTACCAAAGAAAGATTGAGATTTCTCACAAATAATTAACAGATTCCTGATGACTTTTTTTTAACGGGACTGATGTTTATGAGTGTGTGCAGTTTAGTTCAAATCAATATAAATGAATTTAAATTTGGTTTCATAAAGGGAAAAGTGTAAACATTTTGATTAACCGGACTTTAAAACAACAAACATAGTCCATATTCTATATTTTTGTTACTGTGAACAAACCCTTTTTAAGTCCAGAACAAACGTGGTTCAGTCCTTCTTTTAATACTGTTAAGTTTTATTTTGTTTTGCTCAGGTTACAGAGTTCACTAAACTAGGACCTGAATAGTTATTAATAAAATGAATGTGTTCAAGATTCCACGTGAGCTGTGGCTGTGTCTGAAATCCCTCACTAGTCACGATAGTCCTCAACATAGAAGTCACTATATAGTGAGTAGGTAGTGAATAAGTGGTTGAATTTGGACACCGCCATTCACTGGATAAATAGATTTCAGCCATCTTCTATTTTATTGTTTTAAACCGTGGTTTTCCTTCTGTAGCGAGTCAAAAAGGAGCGGGTGACCCAGAGCGACAACATGGCTTATTGATGTAGTTTTAACTGTTGCTGGACAAACAGTGGAAATCTATGTCATCGAGGAATCACTCTTACATCATTGGTTCTTTATTGGACTCTTTTAACAGGATTTAATTAGTGAGGTCCCTAATAAAGGCAATTACTGATCATTGTTGGCGGGCAATGATTGTGTTCGTCAAGCACACCACACACACACACACACACACACTAACACACACAAACAAACACACACACACACACACCTCAGTTTATCTCTCACTGTCTCTAACTCGCTCTCTTTCCTTTTCTGCCTCTGTTTCTCCCCCATTTACTGCACACACACACACACACACGCACACACACACTCACATACACAGACACACACATACACACACACACACACACACACACACACACACACACACGCACACACAGGAAACACCTGTCCTGTGCGAGCTCAGCACCACAGAAACTATGTGACACATTCACACATCACATCATGTGCCTGACGCTGTAGAGTTGAAACATGATCAGAACAGTTTAGTAGATCATTTTTTCGGCTGCATCCTTTGTTTGTTTCTCTATTATTTATTCGTGTCAGCTGGTATCGGACTCTGAAACTGCCTCCTTCACCCTCGAGGTCAAATGTATCCAGTCGGTTCCATCAGCTAAACCATCATCAGATCTCCGGCCTAGATGTTGTTAATTGATCACTTACATGCAGCTTCGCCCCCCCTCACTAGCTTTACAACTGCTGTGGTTAAACCTTTTCTTAACTCCATAGAGTTGTGTCTCAGCAGCTTTCAGGCCAGATATCTGTAAAGAATCTTTTTTAATATTGTGACATCTGTCTCTCTTTGTTTGGATTTTCTCAACAATCAATCCTCTCATTGACTTCAAAGTTGGCGGAACCCACAGCAGCACAGTGTTGGCTGTGGATCTTTGAGTGGTTGTTGAGAAAATGAGACGGGCCGAGATTTTTTACAGCAATCTGTACTCAGTGTTACAGAGGTGACTATTTGTTTCTATTGAAGTGAGACACAACCCACAAAGGTCACATTCAGGTACACCACACTGGTATGATGATGAAGGGGCCTCTACCTCTATCTGAAAGTCTTTGTTTGTTTGAAGAGCTAGAAACTGAATGAGCACTGGGGCAGAATAATAATGTGCTAAAAATTAAGCAGATAAAGCAGTGAATGAAAGGGCTATGGATTTGATGGGTTTTATGATATGTGTGCGTGAATGAGTGACCTTGAGGGGTCGCCATGAAACATCTATAAATGTATAAAAACTGTCCATTTAACATTATATAATAACACAGGCCTACATTTAAGCTCATAACATGACAAGAAACCTAAATAAAACAGTTTCATAACACACACAGAGAGGGGGAAATCTTCTCTTATCACTGATCCACAGCCAGTTTACAGCTTTCTGTGCTTGTGTTAAAGAGTTCCGTTTACAGTATGAAACCTGATCCTGGATCTGTGTTATGTCCGTTGCCACGTGACACGCATGACACGTGTCACATCACCTTTGACATGTCTGTGGGTGTCCATCTTGAATGACCACGAGTTAGAGCATGGGTAATAAAGTGTCATTATGTGTGTGGGACTGACACGTGTCATTAGCCATGTAACGCAGTAAGGCTGTGTATGTATGTGTGTGTGTGTGTGTGTGTGTGTGTGTGTGTGTGTGTGTGTGCGTATGTGGTCATGTACACAAGTGGATAGGGCCTTAGGTGTTGCATTTCACCTATGTGCGATATTTGATACTGCAGTGTGTGTGTGTGAGTGTAAGTGTGTGTGTGTGTGTGTGTGTGTGTGTGTGTGTGTGTGTGTGTGTGTGTGTGATAGCCCCAGGTCCTGTTCCCGAGCAGCGATCGCCCACAGAGGGACAGTGACAAAGACGACCAGCGACTAACAACCAGTGAAGCGTTCAGAGCCTCTGACAGGATGTACGATTTCGAGAATTGTTCCTGTGGTCTGGTCTCGCTCGACCTCTGAAGAGCAGGATGAAGATCAGAAGAGAGTGACGCTGGATTTGGACTCCGGCTCTCTCAGCGAGTGCTCGTCTGAATAATTGATCCCTCAGCTTGTGGCTGGTGGAAAATGAGGAAGGCAACGCTGATGGTTTGGATCAGCCTTTTGGTGCAAGGTCAGTTCTGCGTGACGGATCGTTCTGATATTTGTTCTTCATCCGCTGTGCCAACCTTTGTGAGATGCTGTCGCCCCCTCTCAGTCTCCCAAGGTGCCCAGGGTCATTATGCCCGCAAGCTTCTGAACGACCTGATGGAGGACTACACCAACGCTCTGAGACCTGTGGAGGACACAGACAGAGCCCTCAACGTGTCGCTGCAGATCACGCTGTCACAGATCAAAGATATGGTGAATACTTACATGTAACCCTTTAATCACTGATAAATCTCTTATCATGCTCCGATTTGTTGAGAATCACAGCCGGCCCTAGAACTTTGGGAACCTAATTCAAATTTGACTGAGGGCCCCTCTGACTATCATGCTTTCTTACCACATAAAGTACAGAAAGAACATTTCATTTTTAAGTTCTGTTAAAACATTTTTACTATGAAGGCTATTTATAACAGTATTTATTTGAAGTCTAAAGACAATATACCATATGCATATATTTTGTACCTTCTTGTTTCAACTTTACAGAACTTTACAATAGTAATGTATCGTTTTGTATTGTTGTGCTCTAATATTCAGGAACAACCTGCAAGTTGGATGTGAACACTGTCTCTCTCAGTAAATGTTTGTGTGTGTGTCTATGTGTGTGTGTGTCTGTGTGTCTGTGTGTATGTGTGTATGTGTGTGTGCAGGATGAGAAAAACCAGGTTCTAACCACGTACCTGTGGATCAGGAAGGTCTGGTTCGATGCTTACCTGAAGTGGGACAAGGAGGACTATGACGACCTGGAGATGATCAACATCCCCAGCGACCTGGTTTGGAAGCCGGACATCGTCCTCTACAACAAGTCAGTAACACTAGAGACAGATATGACATAAGGCACAATGATAGGCAATAAAAAAAGATAACAACAGAGAGGGAGGTAGAGAAAAAGAGTTAATGAAAACAAGTGAAACTATGGAA
Source organism: Platichthys flesus (assembly GCF_949316205.1). Taxonomy (NCBI): domain Eukaryota; kingdom Metazoa; phylum Chordata; class Actinopteri; order Pleuronectiformes; family Pleuronectidae; genus Platichthys; species Platichthys flesus. The sequence goes on from NC_084949.1 coordinate 16,696,133, forward strand.
CTCATTAGAGCACACTCACCTGGATCTGCACCCTGTTCCTGGTTTATGTAATGGGTTCTCCCCTGACCCATACCACATCCTTCCACCAGGTTCCATGGTAATCCATCATGTTCTTTTTGCGCAATCTTGCTCACAAACCAACCAACCAACAAATGGACACAGGGTGAAAACATAACCTCCTTGGCAGAGGTATAAAAGTGAAAGAAGTGTATTTACAAATGTGTCCTCTTCCCTTCATGTGTGTATAGAGCAGATGAGGATGCGTCAGATCCATCCAGCACTAACGTAAAGCTGCGTTATAATGGAGAGATCATCTGGGACTCTCCGGCCATCACAAAGAGCGCATGTGTGGTGGACGTCTCCTACTTCCCCTTCGACAGTCAGCAGTGTAACCTCACCTTCGGCTCCTGGACCTACAATGGAAACCAGGTGATTATAAACAGGGTGATGTGGGGTGAATACGAGGAAACCAAACCATGTTATATTCCCAGGTTAAAAGAGGTCTAATATGTAGAATATGGTACAGTCTCAGGGCTCAAGGAGGTCTCACCCTTGAAAGTGAAACAACAAATCCACTGACCCTCTTAAAATGAGGCCTCGTTTCTTTCCAGGAAGTTTTTTTTACTGCTTATTCAGCACTCTCCATTTGTTGAATATTCATTTGTATGTGTGTCATTGGCTGCCATTAAATTTAGGATCAATCATAGGTTTCTTTCATTAACTTTTAGAGCTCAGCACATTCCGGCGTCCAGCTATATTAAGGAGCAACAAACTCAATATGCTTCAAACCGTAATCTTAAATCTTACAACTAACCTTTTTGCGAGAAGCACCTGTTTTTAAAGTATTGCTTGAAACATTTCTTTATAAGAAAGCCTGATTTTGAATAGCTTTTTAAGGATGTTGTTTGTATTTTCTTTTTTGGAATCTTAATTTTAATATTATCTTGTTTAATTCTGCTTTTTTTATTCCTATGTATTTTTTAAAGCCCTTTGCAACCTTGTTTAGATAAGTGCTTTGAGATTTTTAAGTTTTATTATCAACATTATTATTATTTATTGTGTTGTTGACAAAATAGTTGACCGAATGTCAAAGAATCGTTTTCCATTTAATAATTTGGCTGAACCAACATTTCAATGAATATTATCCATTTAGGATTTGTTGCATGATTAATGTTTTTTTCTTGAATGTCTTGTCCTCCATGTTGTTCCTTGTTAATTTCTGCTAATACAGAATTTGTAGGTTCAGTTTTTCTGTTTGGACTTGTAATCACTACTGACCCTGGACCAACCATATGCAAACTTTAAGAACTTTTAAAGTTTTTTCCTCCCATGTGTAACTAATTGGGGATTTTACGTAAAAATGCATATGAAATGATCATATTTCTGTCACTTATATTCCAAAATCTTCATCATACCCTCTTAACAGGTGGACATCAGTTTGGGCATGGACAGTGGAGACCTGTCCGACTTCGTGGAGAACGTGGAGTGGGAGTGTCACGGCATGCCCGCGGTTAGAAACGTCATGATGTACGGCTGCTGCTCGGACCCTTACACTGAAATCACCTATACCCTGCTGCTGAAGCGCCGCTCCTCTTTCTACATCTTCAACCTGCTCCTGCCCTGCTTCCTCATCTCGTTCCTCGCCCCGCTGGGCTTCTACCTGCCCGCCGACTCCGGGGAGAAGGTGTCCCTCGGGGTCACGGTGCTGCTGGCCCTCACCGTGTTCCAGCTGCTGGTGGCTGAGAGCATGCCTCCTGCGGAAAGCATGCCCTACATAGGTTCGAATTACTTGGTATTAATCAACTATAAAAGCCCATTTCCACCAGGGAAGGAATGAAAGAAAAATCTAAGAGGTCAGAATTATAAGATACAAGGTCACAATGTTGATATTGTTATCACTGTCACCTCAAAGTAATCAAACATTTCACTGGTGACCCTCTATATGAAGTTTGCTAGTTCCCCATGTGCCTGTGTTGGTTTTAAGTTCCCAGTTCCCTCCACAGGGAGGACTCAAACACAGGCAAGGAAACAAAGTGAGGTTGATTCTGATAAAACATGAAACAGCTCAGACAGAAGACAAAACAACTCAGGAGGTGCAGTAAATTTGAAGTGAGGTTATCAAATACAACAAACTATAAACTGGGATTGAACTGGGAAACATGGGAGTAACACAAAGGACTGAAACAAACCAAACTGACAAGACAGAGGGAAAAGAGACTTTATACACAAGGGAGGGATTATTGAACACATGAGGACAATTACAGATGATCACCAAGGACAGGAAACAGGACAGGAAGTGAAGTAAGAGACAAGCAAGGAAATAAGTTCCTAAATAAATAGTTTTAAATTCAGTTTTCAGCTACAATAAACTAAAATGAAATAAAAAAAAAGATAAAAATAAAGCAAATTAAAGTTGAGATAAAGTAGTTATTGATGATAAAAGAGATGATAAATAATAAAAAAAAAAAATCTGTGTTTTCTTCCTAAGGAAAATATTACATAGCCACGATGACCATGATCACAGCTTCTACCTCTCTCACCATCTTCATCATGAACATTCATTTCTGTGGCGCTGAGGCCAAGCCCGTCCCACACTGGGCCAAAGTAGTCATCATCGACTACATGTCCAAAATCTTCTTCGTCTACGAGGTGGGGGAGAACTGCACGACACCGCAGAGCGAGAGGACCCCACTGTACCCCGAGGAGCCATTCAATGACATTGGCTGCCACCAGGAGAATTGTCTTCAAGATGACCTCTACCACCACGATGGTGAGGTGTACAAGTACAGCAACGGCCACAGCGTGCACCATAACGGTAAGCATCACAAACACCGTGCAAACGGCAGTGCCAACAGCAGGAACCAATGTCACTACAACAACCACAACAACCACGCCTCCCGACTGGAGAGGGGTGAGGCAAAGCGAGAGCCCGCTCAGCACTTCAACCACATCAGGCAGGAGGAACTGGACTATCAAGCCCCTCCACATCCCACAAACCTCCAGCACCTCAACCGGGTGATGAAGGAGCAGCTGCTGTATCCCACAGAGAAGCTTCAGGTTCCATCCTGTTCCTGCTGCTGCCCCTGCCTCCAACATAAACAGGTACGTCATCACTTTGCCCATGTATCTGATTACTTTCCTCTGAGACTTTTATCAGTGTGTCATCTATCGGACTCTTCCTCAGGTGGTGAAGAACATCCAGTACATTGCCAATTGCTTCCGCGAGCAGAAAGCGACGTGTGTCAAGGCAGCAGAGTGGAAGAAGGTTGCCAAGGTGATGGATAGGTTTTTCATGTGGATCTTCTTCTTCATGGTCTTCCTCATGAGCATCCTCATCATTGCCAAGGCATCCTGACGTCCTCCTCTTCCTCCTCCTCTGTCATCCTCCTGGACCTCAGTGTTACTCCAGAGTCATTTCTTGTGTACAAAGAGATTGCATGTGATACGTCAGTGTTGTGCTTTGTGTGAATCTGTGTGCGTGATTGTGAAGGTTAAATGTTTTTATTTTCACTTTGACACAAAGGGGACAAAGTCACTGAGCACAAATCATCCATTCAACCACACACACGCTCACACAAAGACAACTTCATCAAGGCCTCTGTGATAGTAAAGATCAGGTCTGCTTGCATGTGTCACGGAGCAGTGGAGCGGTAAGACAATCTAGGCCTCGCCTCGAACATGCATGGACACTCCATTATGGATGAGCTAACATCCAGCTATAGGTGTTACATTACTTACACTACCTTTAAAGCAGCCGGAGGATACTCGAGTGCATCACAGAGAGAGTAGAAGCAGAATGACTTCATGTATTAAGCAACCTGGTGGTTGATGAAAATAGTGCACAGGTCAGTGAAGGTGGGAATCACACGTGTGTTACAGTGAATAGCATTACATGGTTAAAGCCATTATAAAGCTGATTTTAAGGTGATGCTCTAGATGTCAGAGATGAGTGTCGAATACTTGAAAGTTGTTAAAATACTTGAATTTGAGACTTAAAGCATGAAAAGATCATTCAATTTTTAACTCAACAATCAGGTGTTGAAATCTAACTCCAGAGAATGACTTCACTCAACTGTTGACTTACCTACACTTTGCTTATTGTCCTGTAAAAAACATAAAGCTGTGATATCTTGTTATTAAAGCAGGTCTTACTTACTGTCACAGAAGTTTGCATTGTTATAAAAATCTAATTTGTTATATAATGTTTATGTACATTTTGCAAATAAATTGTTATTTCATTTCATCATACACAGTAATCATTCCAAAAATTACCTCAAGAGGGGAGATATGCTGCAACCATATAGGGACTTTTACAAAAATGAATTAATGAATAAATATGAGTTATGTTACTACAGTACATGGACAGCTCTATGGCAAAAAATGTTGATGGGCTTTAAGTTTCTTGAACTGAATTTAAGGTCAAAACTTTTTTTTTTTTAAAGAAAAAAAAGAAAAAGAAAAGGAGAGTCGGTGGTCTAGTGGCAGAAACTTGGACTAAGGGCAGAAAAGGTCTCTGGTTCGTCTCTGGTTTGAATCCATGGAGAGACAACAAAAGACGAACCTGGATTGATCTGTCCAAAAATCCAAGAGTCTCCCTACCCTGTCTAGTGCCCCTGAGCAAGGCACCTTACTCCCCCAACATCTGCTCACGGAGCACTGTACATGGTCGCTCTGTGTGTCCTACACCAGATGGGTCAAAAGCAGAGATTACATTTTCCTACCTGCATGAGTGTGCCTTTGCATGTCTTGGCATGTGTTTGGGATGAATAAATGGATCTTAATCTTAATCTTAATACATGGGGTGTCTCACATTACCCCATGTCCCACATTACTCCGCTCTCCCTACCGCTAATGATCCTTCAGCCGGTTCACCTACGGAAACCTTGTTACGACTTTTACTTCCTCTAGATAGTCAAGTTTGATCGCCTCTCGGCATTCCGCCAGGGCCGTTACCGACACCCTCGGGGCCGATCCGAGGACCTCACTAAACCATCCAATCGGTAGTAGCGACAGGCGATGTGCACAAAGGGCAGGGCCTCAGCAGCCTGTGAAAGACTCATTAGTGTTGCAGGGCTCATCTTCAGGCAAGGTAGAGCATACAAAGGCTCAAATAACTTTGAGAACCTGCTGCTTTTGCGGCTGAACAAAGCCTATCCGTAGTGTTGTTGTACATACAGGATTTAGTCCAAAGGTCTCAAGGTCTCTTCCAATAAAGGTTATTGATAACATTCCAATGAGGTTTGACTTTAGGCACTATTACAATACATATTGGCAACTATTTATCATATACTCCGCTCCATGAAACACATGTTACAGTTTTTCTCAGTTGTTAACACACAAAAAGCGAAAATTCGGCACAATTTGCAAAACCATCACTTCAAGTACCAATCACTCGACCCAATTTGGCACTACTTCAAACTCCCTTATCTGCATTAGACTCTGACTTTCATTCTTTACACTCTGATGTCAATTACAAATCACATTGTTGTCAAAACACTACACACAATGTTCAGTTGTTGCACACACTTCTCAAGTAAAATCTCAAAGCATCAACCTACAACACACAAATACTAAAATCTCTAAACATTCAGGTCTGTTGAGCAATTTCACCGCAATTTCACAGCCGGACAGGAGACTGAAATTGTAGATATGGTTCATGAGAACAACGCTATCATACTCAGACATACAAAAAGTAGGATCCTGGCTGACCATGCTACATTTAGAAATGTCCAGACCGTCAGCCTCTCTACATTGGACCGTATTCTTCATAGGACTGCCATGTGGATGAAACAAGTGTTCAGGGTCCCATTTGAACGGAACACAGGCATGAAGGAGTTACGGTGAGAGTTTGTGCTTGTAAGTACCAACATTCAGCACTGACACATGCTGTCTGTGTCTCACTGTAGCCCACTGTGTTGACCTCTCTGTGTCCATACTTTCTGTGGCAGCGGATCCAGGAGCATGACACAGCTCATGAGTTGTACCAGTACATCTTTATCGACGAGGTGGGATTCAACCTGGTGAAGAGGATGCGTCGGGGCAGAAACGTCATTGGCTTGCGGGAGATTGTTGAGGTCCCCGGTCAGCGTGGTGGGAACATCACACTGTGAGCTGCAATGAATCACCATGGGATCTTGCACCGTCATGCCCACCTAGGGGCCTATAACGCTGCCCGTCTCCTCGTCTTCCTGGATGACCTGCTGATACCACCTGGCCAGATAGATGACCCACAGCCGATCGATCACGTTGTCATCTGGGACAATGTGAGCTTCCACCGGGCTGCTCAAGTGCGTGAGTGGTTCCAGGACCACTCACATTTTTCCGTTCTATACCTTCCACCTTATTCTCCTTTCCTGAATCCTATTTAGGAATTATTTTCAGCTTGGAGTTGGAAGGTATATGAACAGAACCCACAGGACCGGGTCCCACTGCTCCAGGCCATGGAGGAGGCTTGTGGCGACGTGAGTATCGAGGCCTGTCAGCATTTTGTGTGTGAAGTTTTCAGCTGCCTGTGTGCAGTTTTGAGAAACCCTTTATTGTTTTGAAAAACGTGTGTTAACAATTGTGAAAAACTGTAACAATTGTGAAAAACTGTAATTTTTGTGAAGGAGGGGGGGGGTTGAACAGGCCGGTTTACAGTACTGTACTGTTCTCTGTGTGTACTGAAATAAACCATTTTATGCTGCATATTTGTGTGCTGTTTTATGTTTGACTATGAAAAAAGTAGGCCTACACTGAGACATTTTACAAAAGGAGAAATGGCTCATTCTCCAGAGGCAATGTGATTCATATAGTGTGTTCCATTTTGATGATTGTGTTTTCAGTTTTGCACTTCAGTGTGCTGTAAATGCTTGGTAGTGTGCAAGCAAATGCTTAGTTGTGTTTACTCAATGAATGGTATGTGTGTGTCATTTGAAAATATGGCTGTGTGTACCAAATGAAAACACGAGTTCCATTTTGTGAACAGGTAAGAGATTTGATGGCAAAGAGTCATCTTGCAAAGGGAGTGTCAGGTTTAGCATTTTGTGTGTGAGGTTTTCAGTTTTCTGTGTGCAGTTTTGAGAAAACCGTTATTATAACAATTGTGAAAAACTGTAAGGTCTTTCGGAGGTTTGACACCTGCCTAGGGCTCGATGCGAGAAAATCTTTATGAGAATTATTCTAAACATTGGTTTCATTAAACGGCTAAACAAACATGATCAGTTCCTATTCACAGTTGTCAAGTCCTGAAAACTCTCCCCAAACACCAGGAAGGAATATACTGAAATGCCATGGCACGAAAATAGTGTTTAAACACAACACAAGATGATGTACAACTACAAACATGTACAAACATGCCAACAAACAGAGACAGACAGAGAGAGAGAGAGAGAGAGAGAGAGACTGCTGCTCATTTTTGCAAGGATGGTAAAGCAGAATAAGGATAGGAGGGTTGTTGAGCAGGTTTGAGGTACAACCCTCATAGTGTGTGACTCTTGGTTGAATGGTTGACGCGGTTGAATACATTAAAATATATAAGGAAGAACAGACAGCACCGAGGACAAAGCTTTTTGCAAGCAGGGGCGACGAGTTGAAAGAATTCAGAGAAAATCATCATGTCGCTCCCTCCGGAGACGCTCTGTCTTCACAAGACGGTTAGAAAGCACTATCTGTCGCTCCCCAAAGGTGAAGAGTGCCAGGTCACATATGTTTGGGTCAATGAGGATCGAGAAAATCTACAGTCTAAAACCAGGACTCTTTACAATGAGCCAGCAGGAATCAGAGGTACAGTATAGAATAAATCAAAGTTATTTTCAAAAGACTTTATGTTGAATTATTAACGTCTTGCACAGTTTGTAAATATGGTGCCTGATACGTGTCTGTTATACAAGAAAGTTTTACCTTTTATATTACAGATATACCTGAATGGTACGCGACTGCAGCTGATCATACCGAAGTCACTTTGGTCCCGGTCCGAATGTTTCGAGATCCTTTCACACTGGACCCTGATAAACTGGTGCTGTGTGAACTGGTAAAAAGCAAGGACCTGCCCACAGGTCAGATATTACAAATCAGATCATAAAATTAAGCTTTTTGTTTGATGCCCTTGTTGAGTTTGAGCCTTGTGTTTTGCTTTTCAACTAAGGAAATAATCAGCGTTCACAGTGTGTTACCGTCATGGACGAGGTGAAACAGTTTCAGCCCTTGTTTGGAATGGAGCAGGAGTACATCCTTTTTGGTTTGGACGGAAAGCACCTTGGTTGGTCCCCTGATGGACACCAGCTCCAAGAAGGTGTTATTAGGATAAACTTCTTTAACCTAGAAAACTGGTTATTCTGCTTAAATATAAAACGTAATATAAGCAGTAAAAGTTTAAATTATCATCATGATCTTCACAAAATGTTGTTTTGTTTTGATTTTACCCTCAGTGTGTTGTGTCGTGGGTGCTAACAAACTGTGTGGAAGAGACATATCCATGAGTCACTACAGAGCCTGCCTGTATGCTGGTGTAAAGATCTTTGGCTCCAACGCAGAAGAACTATACTCCCAGGTATGAACAGGTTGTCTAGGAAACCAGTTTACCGGGCTAATTTGTTTGTGTAGAATAGCCTCAACATCCCTACTATTCTAGCTCAGAGCCTTGGCAATCAATTTCTACAGTTCAGGGAGCTGAATGCTCTTCAACCTAAATAAACATTTGCCAATATTTGCAAATGGAGAAAACCCATGCAAGGCAAGTAGAAAATGTGCTCCAAATACTAATACAACATAACCAAATACTTATTGGCTAATGTGTCCCACTCATGCTCACTACTTTTTAGTGTGTCCTGGAAACACTTCTGTTGTGACCTTTTTTTTTTGTCTGATCAGTGGGAGTTTCAGGTTGCCACTTGCGAGGGGATTGAAATGGGGGATCATCTGTGGATGGCCCGTTACATTCTGCACCGAGTCTGTGAAGACTTTGAGGTTGTGGCCTCCTTGGACACTAAACCCATTAAAGAAAACACTTTTTCATCAGGCTGTCACGTCAACTTCAGCACCAAGGAGATGAGGAGTGAAGGGGGACTTCAGTAAGTTTACACACACACAAACACACACTGAAATACTGACATACTCTTACTTTAACCATAAATATTAACTGTGTACTCTATATACCTTATCCATAACCTATAACAAAACCTAACCATAAAACTCAAAATCAAATATTTTACATCATGGGAACTTTCCCTTGTCCTCATAAGTAAAATAATGAGTGTGTAGTCAGATTTTGCATCAACTACAAGAGTTATACCTGGACATCACCTTATCTAGCGCACACATCTATTCTTAGATGCCTTATGGCCATTTAGAGAAAGTAGCATGAATAAAACATTTTCTTTGGGATGTTACAGGTACATTGAGGAAGCGATCAGAAAACTGAGCAAGCGTCATTCTCGGCACCTCAGTGTCTACGATGCACATGGTGGTGCTGACAACATACACCGCCTCACAGGTCAGGGCTGTACCTCCAGCTTCCATCACTTCTCTACAGCCGTAGCCTCTCGCGAAGTTAGTGTTCGCATCCCTGGCCATGTCAGTCGCATGGGCTGTGGGTACTTTGAGGACAGACGTCCTGCTGCCAACTGCGACCCATACCCCGTGATGAGAGCCCTGGTGGAAACCTGTCTGCTGGGAGTCACTGAGGAAGATGATGAGGAGATGAAGGAGATCCTGGCTTCCTGAAAGAGGAGAAAATGCAGTCAAGGCTCTATAGAGTGTAATAACATATTACACATGTTGTGTGCGTGTTTAAGTGCTGTTATGAAATTTTAAAGAAACCTGACACATTTGCAAGTTCATGTGGAGAAACTGTGTGTGGCATGATTGTTAGAGAAAGAAATGAAATCAAATAAAGACATCAAGTCTGTTTTCCTTAAAACACAGGTTATGTCTTGTCAAATGCATTTCAGTCGGACAACTCACATTCAACCGTTTATTGCAGCATTAAAAACAGGTTTAGTGTTTGGCATCTATGTGTGTGCCATTCACCGCTGAGGTGTGTGTATTCAGTCAAATGATTTGCTTGTATAACCCATGTTAACAAAACATGATTCGTTTCATAGGGCTTATATATGAGTTAAGCTACAACACAACAAATTGAATGTCTAAGTAATAAGTAGAAAGACAGCTCTATGGTAACAAATGTTGATGGGCTTTAAGTTTCTTGAACTGAATTTAAGGTCAAAACAACAAATCCGATCAGTAACAGATGAATTTCCCCTCAAGGGATCTACTGTCTTTATTATTTGAAATAAGTTCTGAATTTTAAATCATATCAAAGTTCATAAAATCTTACTGCTGGTATCCATGGTAGCAGGTGTCAGTAAATATTCTCTTTTATTCACTGAAGAATTGACTTTGGGCAGAATTAACATAGATTAAGTGAATTATAAGTCGTATATAATTATAAAAACTCAAGTTTTGAAGAAAGTGGAATCTTTATGTTTTCTCTCATCATCTTTAATGACTTAGTCCTTGTGGCACCAAAGTACTGACAACCGTCCGTCTGTCGTCTCAGCACCCCATCAAGATATAAACTGTCAGTAACTCGTCTGACCTGTCACATCAGTTAGACAAACCTCTGCCTCCATCTAGCGGAATTTATATAAAACAGTACACACCTGTCCATACTCCTGGGCTGAGGTCAAGTGGTTGTTTGTACTGAGGAAGGTTCATAACTTAGAAAAATTACCATGAAGTATAAAGACAGTCAGGTTCTCTCAGTACCACTGTCTTTTCCTAAGTCCTTTAAACTGTCCCTAATCTTTTCTTGACACTCTCGGCGTTGTTCATCAAAGTCAAGAAAAGTTGAGATGAAATGACATCAGACACTTTTTTGCTGAACAATTTGACCACAACCCTGAGTTCACTCCAGATTTAAAGAGGGATTTTAAATATAATATATCATATATCCTTTTTTTGTGTCTCAGGAAGTTGATGACTGCACATTTCAAAAAACCCGTTAAAGCATCACTGTGTTACTTTAACTGAGCAACAGCGCCCTCTGCAGCAACAAGAGGTGATTATATTTGGCTCAGTGACTGATATTACAACCATGGTGATGGAGATAGTATGAGTTCAAAGGGGAATGAATGTGTTACAGTCACAGAGACGGCCACACCCACAATGTTGGGCTCTATATAGAAATGTACTAAACTCACATATTCTCAATTTATGGAAAGAGAACAGAAACAATATGTCAGCATCAACGTTTTGTATTTATTTTACATTTACTCTCTCAGCTGCATCTGTTCTGTGCAACTATCAGCATTCCAACTTATTATATAATAAAAGCATATTTGATTCAACCATTAACTCGCGGTTATGGAGAGGTAGGAAATTAATGCCATGTGAAAGCAATTTCATTTCAACAAATGGATGTAATTCCAGTGTGTCCTAGATCAGCAAATGCACCAAAATAGTACAAATTCTGGAAAAATGATGGGAGATAATCTGATTATCGTCTCCCCGCCCTCAGTTTTGGACTCTGTCCGTCTCCATCATGTGCATCTGTATTCAAACACACCCTGTTGCCATTAATAAAAGATCAGATATTACTTGAGTGCTATTTCAGTGTTCCTCACCCACACGGCTAAAAATTACAGTTTTTCACAATTGTTAACACACGTTTCTCAAAACAATAACGGTTTTCTCAAAACTGCACACAGAAAACTAAAAACCTCACACACAAAATACTGACAGGCCTCGACACTCAGGTCGCAACAAGCCTCCTCCAATGACGTTTCTGCCCCGTCGCCTCCTCTTTACCAGGTTGAATCCCACCTCATCAATAAAGATGTACTGGTACAACACATGAGCTGTGTCATGCTCCTGGATCCGCTGATACAGACAGCATGAGAATGCAAGTTACAGTATGGACCCAGAGAGGTCAACACAGTTGGCTACAGTGAGACACTGTAGAAAAAGGAACAATACAGTTTTTCAAAACAATAACGGTTTTCTCAAAACTGCACACAGAAAACTGAAAACCTCACACACAAAATGCTAAACCTGACACTCCCTTTGCAAGATGACTCTTTGCCATCAAATCTCTTACCTGTTCACAGAATGGAACTCGTGTTTTCATTTGGTACACACAGCCATTTTTTCAAATGACACACACATACCATTCATTGAGTACACACAACTCAGCATTTGCTTGCACACTACCAAGCATTTACAGCACACTGAAGTGCAAAACTGAAAACACAATCATCAAAATGGAACACACCATATGAATGACAATGACTGGAGAATGAGCCATTTCTCCTTTTGTAAAATGTCTCAGTGTAGGCCTACTTTTTTCATAGTCAAATATAAAACAGCACACAAATATGCATTAAAAAAAAGGTTTATTTCGGTACACACAGAGAACAGTACAGTACTGTTACCCCCCCCCCCCCCCCCCCCCCCCCCTTCACAAAAATGATTTAGGCATCAGGCCTCCGGTTCCTATCTGGCCAGAGGGCCTCATCCACATCACAGGCAATATTCTCTTTGTCCAAGCAGCGTTGGAAGAAACACCTTGAGTGGCGCATGAAGCCCTGACAGGCCTCGACACTCATGTCGCCACAAGCTTCCTCCATGGCCTGGAGCAGTGGGACCCGGTCCCACTGGTTTTCATTCATATACCTTCCACCTCCAAGCTGAAAATAATTCCTCAATAGGATTCAGAAAAGGAGAATAAGGTGGAAGGTATAGAACGGAAAAATTTGGGTGGTCCTGAAACCACTCACGCACTTGAGCAGCCCGGTGGAAGCTCACATTGTCCCAGATGACAACGTGATCGATCCGCTGTGGGTCATCTATCTGGCCAGGTGGTATCAGCAGGTCATGCAGGCCATCCAGGAAGACGAGGAGACGGGCAGCCTTATAGGCCCCTAGGTGGGCATGACGGTGCAAGATCCCATGGTGATTCATTGCAGCACACATTTGGATGTTCCCACCACGCTGGCCGGGGGCTTCAACAATGGCCCGCTGGCCAATGACGTTTCTACCCTGTCGCCTCCTCTTCACCAGGTTGAGTCCCACCTCATCAATAATGATGTACTGGTACAACACATGAGCTGTGTCATGCTCCTGGATATGTCCTGGGTTTGTTCCCTTGGGGTTGAATGCACTTATTGTAAGTCGCTTTGGATAAAAGCGTCAGCTAAATTAAATTTAATGTTATGTAAATCCGCTGACACAGACACTATGACAATGCAAGTTACAGTATGGACACAGAGAGGTCAACACAGTGGGCTACAGTGAGAAAATGAACAAGATTGGCTTAAAGGTACAATACATGCATATGTCAGTGCTGAATGTTGGTACTTACAAGCACAAACTCTTGCCGTAACTCCTTCATGCCTGTGTTCCGTTCAAATGGGACCATGAACACTTGTTTCATCCACATGGCGTTCATATGAAGAATACGCTCCAATGTAGAGAGGCTGGCGGTCTGGACGTTTCTAAATGTAGCATGGTCAGCCAGGATCCTAGTTTTTATTTATCTGAGTGTGATAGAGTTGTTCTCACGAACCATATCTACAATTTCAGTCTCCTGTTCGGCTGTGAAAATGCGGTGAAATTGCTCAACAGACCTGAATGTTTTGAGATTTGAGTATTTGTGTGTCGTAGGTTGATGCTTTGAGATTTTACTTGAGAAGTGTGTGCAATAACTGAACATTGTGTGTAGTGTTTTGACAACAAGGTGATGTGTAATTGACATCAGAGTGTAAAGAATGAAAGTCAGAGTCTAATTTAGATAAGGGAGTGGGAAGTAGTGCCAAATTGGGTAGAGCGATGGGTACACGAAGTGAGGGTTGTGCAAATTGTGCAGAATTTTCGCTTTTTGTGTGTTAACAACTGAGAATAACTGTAAGAGATTTGATGGCAAAGAGTCATCTTGCAATGGGAGTGTCAGGTTAAGTATTTTGTGTGTGAGGTTTTCAGTTGTCTGTGTGCAGTTTTGAGAAAGCCGTTATTATAGCAATTGTGAAAGCGAGAAAATCTTTATGAGAATTATTCTAAACATTGGAAAACGTGTGTTAACAATTGTGAAAAACTGTAGGAGCAAGGAGTAACTTCTAAACTAGTTACCAGTGAGACCACAAAAAAGTAATCCATCGCGTGATAATTTAATTTACTGTAACTCTGAAAATGTTGCGAAGACTACTTTTAGTAATAAAGAAAGTGTCTCTGAAGAGAGTTAAAAACAGCCGTGTGAGTCAGCTGACTGCGTATGACTGTGTGTGAGTGTGACGCAGTTAAAGAGTGAGACGAATAAAGAGTCATTTCTTACAAACAGTTCATAATATTTAAAAACACTATGTCCTTCTGGTAATCTCGACATTTAAGCCAATTGCTTAGGGTTACATTTTTCTGTGCTGTGCAGTTTGTTGAAAGGTTTTTGTTGAAACTACAACACCTACTGCTCTAAGTTTGTTGATTTATAATATCATGTGCTGCTTTAGATGTGATCAAAGTTTGCGAATACTCGTAAAGCCTGAGACTTAGTGCTGCCTGAGGTTGAGACTGTTACGGTTTGAGGGAGGAGATGGACCCAGGATGCAGAGGTTTCAAACAAAAAAGTATTTAATATAAAAAGAGTCTTGAAACAAGACAAAAACAAAACAGGAACACTAACAAAGGAACACTTGAGACAAGGCGCACGGAGATCAAGGAAGCTCCAGATGGGAAAGCTGGTCGAGACAGCCAGACAAGAAAAACCATATCTCACAACCTGTGGAAACAAGTAGAGACAACAACTAACGAACCGACACCAGACAAAGGGAAACATTGGCTTAAATACACAGAAGGAAGGGAAGGGCAATTACACACAGGTGAAACACATGAGGACTGGAGATGACAATCAAAGAAGTTAAGAACGTAACAACACACAAGGAAAGCGGGACTACAAAATAAAACAGGAAACAGGAAATACAAAGAGACTGAAATTAACAAACTAAAATGACAGGACGTCACATTATCCCCCCCTCAAGGACCGGATTCAAGACGGTCCATAACCGAGACGGGTGGGAGGAGGGGAGAACCGGAGGAGGAAGTCCAGGAGGTGCCCAGGGTCTCAGGCCGACGGCTCCGTGGCCGCTCCAGGGCTGAGCGCAGAGGCTCGGGAGCATGGCAACGTGGCCGCTCAAGAACAGAGTTCTTAGGCCCGGGAGGACGGCACCATGGCCGCTCAAAGGCAGAGTTCTGAATCTCATGAGGGCAGCGCCGTGGCCGCTCAGGGAGAGAGTTCTGTGGCTCGGAAGGGCGGCTCCGCAGCCGTTCAAGGGCAGAAAACGAGGGCTCCGGTGGACGGCCCGGAGGCCGGTCAGGAGCCAAGCCCGGGAGCTCCGCAGACGGTTGGCCCGTAGACCGGTCAGGGGCAGGGTAAGAGTTCCGACCTCAGCCCCGGATGTGGGTCAGGAACTGGAGCTGGCTCTGCGAGGATCTCCGACGCCGGAACCAGAGTGGCGTCTGCCGGGACCCTCCGGCGTGGGACAGGATTGGAGCGGGGACTGGAGCAGATACCGCGAGGAACCTCAGACGCCGGAACACAGGGGACATCAGCCAGGAGTTTCTGGCGCGGGGCAGGGACTGGAGCCGACGCCGCTGTGAGGACCTCTGATGTCGCCTCAGCTGGGGGCCTCCGGTGCGGATCAGGCACTGGAGCAGGGACCGGAGAAGGGGCTGGAGACAACGGCGGCGTGAGGATCTCCGACGCCAAAACACAGGGGACGTCAGCCGAGAGCCTCTGGCGCGGAGGAGGCACTGCAGCAGGGACTGGAGAAGACGCCGCTGTGAGGTCCACTGATGCGGAGAACGAGAGACATCAGCTGGGAGCCTACAGCGCGGAGCAGGCACTGGAGCCGACGCCGCTATGAGGACCTCTGACACTGGAGAATTAGGGACGTCAGCTGGGGGCCTCTGGTGCGGAGCAGGGACTGGAGCGGGTGCAGCGGGGACCTCTGACGCCGAAACACAGGGGACGTCAGCTTGGAATCTCCGGCGCGGAGCATGCTGCTGGAGGGAGAGGCTTCTGCTGTGGATGCCCCCCCTCCACGGTCTACCCCCCACACCAGAACCTTTCTGGAGGCTGCGGGGTCCTCCCAGAGCCAGACGGGTTCCCTCAAAAGGGTTTGAGCGTCCCCACTGCAGGCTGCGTGGTCCACCCAGGGCCAGGCAGATCCCCTCACAGGGGTTCTAGCCTCCCACCTCCAGCTCCGACATCAAACGATCAAAACAAAAAACTCTTTCAAAAAAACTAACCTCTGCTGGGTCCATAGTTTGGTTGGTTGGTTCTGTTGCTTCTCCTACTCGTGTCCACACATAGTGAGATATGGTTTGTCTGTTCATGCTGTCTCGACCAGCTTCTCCTGCTTCATCGTTAACCCTGGTTCTCCATGCGCCTTGTCGCCAGAAGTTTACCTATTAGTGTTAACGTTTGTTTTTGTCCTGTTTAAAGACTCTTTTTATATTAAATACCTATTTGTTTGTAACCTCTGCATCCTGGGTCCATCTCCTCCCTCAAACTGTAACAGAGACTGCTGTTTGTGTCGGATATTTGCTGTGAGCAGCTTTATAATTAAAGGTTTTATCGACAGAGCAGTTATTTTCCAAAACTGTAATCTCAGAGAAGATATCAATATCCATGTAAGCCCGAAGCAGAGCAAGGCATAAGCAAAACAATTGAAGGTTTAATAACAGCAGGGGTCGCTGTAACACTCCCCTGTCACTTGTATTAAAGCAGATAAATCATTAGCTGGTATAGGACTTACATGCCTCCAACATATTCTCACTAATGTGGCATCTGAAGTGTAGTTTTTTTACAATGATTGACTTGTGTTCTGCCTTCTGCAATTCCATTACCAGGAACAAGTCAGCACAGGTGGTGCCAGGAAACTTCACTTCATGTAACAATCGCTCGACCCAATTTGGCACTACCTAACACTACCTTATCTGCATTAGACTCTGACTTTCCTTCTTTACACTCTGATGTCAATTACAAATCACCTTGTTGTCAAAACAATACACACAATGTTCAGTTGTTGCACACACTTCTCAAGTAAAATCTCAAAGCTTCAACCTACAACACACAAATACTCAAATCTCAAAACATTCAGATATGTTGAGCAATTTCACCGCATTTTCACAGCCGGACAGGAGACTGAAAATGTAGATATGGTTCGTGAGAACAACGCTATCACACTCAGACATATAAAAAGTAGGATCCTGGCTGACCATGCTACATTTAGAAACGTCCAGACCGCCAGCCTCTCTACATTGGACCGTATTCTTCATAGGACTGCCATGCGGATGAAACAAGTGTTCAGGGTTCCATTTGAACGGAAAAAAGGCATGAAGGAGTTACGGCGAGAGTTTGTGCTTGTAAGTACCAACATTCATCACTGACACATGTATTGTACCTGTAATCCAATATTGTTCCTTTTCTACAGTTTCTCACTGTGACCTACTGTGTTGACCTCTCTGTGTCCATACTGTAACTTGCATTCTCATGCTGTCTGTGTCAGCAGATCCAGGAGCATGACACAGCTCATGTGTTGTACCAGTACATCTTTATTGATGAGGTGGGATTCAACCTGGTGAAGAGGAGGCGACGGGGCAGAAACGTCATTGGTCAGCGGGCCATTGTTGAGGTCCCCAGCCAGCGTGGTGGGAACATCACAATGTGTGCTTCAATGAATCACCATGGGATCTTGCATCGTCATGCCCACCTAGGGGCCCATAATGCTGCCCGTCTCCTCTTCTTCCTGGATGGCCTGCATGACTGCTGGTACCACCTGGCCGCTTTACAGTACTGTTCTCTGTGTGTACCGAAATAAACCTTTTGTTATGCATATTTGTGTGCTGTTTTATGTTTGACTATGAAAAAAGTAGGCCTACACTAAAACATTTACAAAAGGAGAAATGGCTCATTCTCGAGTCATTGTCATTCATATGGTGTGTTCCATTTCGATGATTGTGTTTTCAATTTTGCACTTCAGTGTGCTGTAAATGCTTGGTAGTGTGCAAGGAAATGATTAGTTGTGTTTAATCAATGAATGGTATGTGTGTGTCATTTGAAAATATGGCTGTGTGTACCAAATAAAAACACGAGTTCCATTTTGTGAACAGTTAAGAGATTTGATGGCAAAGAGTCATCTTGCAAAGGGAGTGTCAGGTTTAGCATTTTGTGTGTGAGGTTTTCAGTTGTATGTGTGCAGTTCTGAGATAAACGTTATTATAGCAATTGTGAAAAACTGTAAGGTCTTTCGGAGGTTTGACACCTGCCTAGACGGGAAGGGCAATATAAGGTGAAGCGAGCAATGCGAGAAAATCTTTATGAGAATTATTCTAAACATTGGTTTCATTAAACGGCTAAACAAACATGATCAGTTCATATTCACAGTTGTCATGTCCTGAAACCCTCCCCAAACACCAGGAAGGAATATACTGAAATGCCATGGCACGATAATAGTCTGTAAACACAACACAAAATGATGTACAACTACAAACATGTACAAACACAAACATGCCAACAAACAGAGACAGACAGACAGAGAGAGAGAGATAGAGAGAGAGAGAGAGAGCGAGAGAGAGAAAGAGAGAGAGAGAGAGAGAGAGAGAGAGAGAGAGAGAGATAAAAGGAGGACCAAACAGCAGAGGACATAGCTGTTTGCAAGCAGGAGAGACGAGTTGGAAGAATCCAGAGAAAATCATCATGTCGCTCCCCCTCGAGATGCTCAGTCTTCACAAGACGGTTAGAAAGCACTATCTGTCGCTCCCAAAAGGTGAAGAGTGCCAGGTCACATATGTTTGGGTCAATGAGGATCGAGAAAATCTACAGTCTAAAACCAGGACTCTTTACAATGATCCAGCAGGAATCAGAGGTACAGTATAGAATAAATCACTATAGTTATTTTCAAAGGACTTTATGTTGAATTATTAACTTCTTGCACAGTTTGTAAATATGGTGCCTGATACGTGGCAGCTATACAAGAAAGTGTTACCTTTTTTATTACAGATATACCTGAATGGTACGCGACTGCAGCTGATCATACCGAAGTCACTTTGGTCCCGGTCCGAATGTTTCGAGATCCTTTCACACTGGACCCTGACAAACTCGTGCTGTGTGAACTGGTAAAAAGCAAGGACCTCCCCACAGGTCAGATATGACAAATCAGATCATAAAAATAAGCTTTTTGTTTGATGCCCTTGTTGAGTTTGAGCCTTGTGTTTTGCTTTTCAACTAAGGAAATAATCAGCGTTCACAGTGTGTTACCATCATGGACGAGGTGAAACAGTTTCAGCCCTTGTTTGGAATGGAGCAGGAGTACATCCTTTTTGGTTTGGACGGAAAGCACCTTGGTTGGTCCCCTGATGGACACCAGCTCCAAGAAGGTGTTATTAGGATAAACTTCTTTAACCTAGAAAACTGGTTATTCTGCTTAAATATAAAACGTAATATAAGCAGTAAAAGTTTAAATTATCATCATGATCTTCACAAAATGTTGTTTTGTTTCGGTTTTACCCTCAGTGTGTGGTAATGCCGTTGGTGCTAACAAACTGTGTGGAAGAGATATATCCATGAGTCACTACAGAGCCTGCCTGTATGCTGGTGTAAAGATCTTTGGCTCCAACGCAGAAGAACTATACTCCCAGGTATGAACAGGTTGTCTAGGAACCCAGTTTACCGGGCTAATTTGTTTGTGTAGAATAGCCTCAACATCCCTACTATTCTAGCTCAGAGCCTTGGCAATCAATTTCTACAGTTCAGAGAGCTGAATGCTCTTCAACCTAAATACACATTTGCCAATATTTGCAAATGGAGAAAACCCATGCAAGGCAAGTAGAAAATGTGCTCCAAATATTCACAACATAACCAAATACTTATAGGCTAATGTGTCCCACTCATGCTCACTACTTTTTAGTGTATCCTGGAAACACTTCTGTTTTTTTTTGTCTGATCAGTGGGAGTTTCAGGTTGGCACTTGCGAGGGGATTGAAATGGGGGATCATCTGTGGATGGCCCGTTACATTCTGCACCGAGTCTGTGAAGATTTTGAGGTTGTTGCCTCCTTGGACAGTAAACCCATTAAGGAAAGCACTTTTTCATCAGGCTGTCACGTCAACTTCAGCACCAAGGAGATGAGGAGTGAAGGGGGACTTCAGTAAGTTTACACACACACACACACACACACACACACACACACACTGAAATACTGACATACTCACCATAAATATTAACTGTGTACTCTATATACCTTATCCATAACCTATAACAAAACCTAACCATAAAACTCAATCAAATATTTTACATCATGGGAACTTTCTCTTGTCCTCATAAGTAAAATAATGAGTGTGTAGTCAGATTTGGCACCAACTACATGAGTTAAACCTGGACATCACCTTATCTAGCGCACACATCTATTCTTAGATGCCTTATGGCCATTTAGAGAAAGTAGCATGAATAAAACATTTTCTTTGGGATGTTACAGGTACATTGAGGAAGCGATCAGAAAACTGAGCAAGCGTCATTCTCTGCACCTCACTGTCTACGATGCACATGGTGGTGCTGACAACATACACCGCCTCACAGGTCAGGGCTGTACCTCCACCTTCCATCACTTCTCTACAGCTGTAGCCTCTCGCGAAGTTAGTGTTCGCATCCCTGGCCATGTCAGTCGCATGGGCTGTGGGTACTTTGAGGACAGACGTCCTGCTGCCAACTGTGACCCATACCCCGTGATGAGAGCCCTGGTGGAAACCTGTCTGCTGGGAGTCACTGAGGAAGATGATGAGGAGATGAATGAGATCCTGGCTTCCTGAAAGAGGAGAAAATGCAGTCAAGGCTCTATAGAGTGTAACAACATATTACACATGTTGTGTGCATGTTTAAGTGCCTTTATGAAATTTTAAAGAAACCTGACACATTTGCAAGTTCATGTGGAGAAACTGTGTGTGGCATGATTGTTAGAGAAAGAAATGAAATCAAATAAAGACATCAAGTCGGTTTTCCTTAAAACACAGGTTATGTCTTGTCAAATGCATTTCAGTCAGACAACTCACGTTCAACCGTTTATTGCAGCAGTAGAACTGGTTTAGTGTTTGGCATCTATGTGTGTGCCATTCACTGCCGAGGTGTGGTGAATAAAGTAAACTTGGCAAATGGCAACAAATAAACCCTAATCTAAATTCAACACTTTAAGGCCAGCAAACCAGATATGCAAAAATATAACCAGGCTGCAAAGCACTTACATATTATTCAGTCAAATGATTTGCTTGTATAACCCATATTAACAAAACATGATTCGTTTCATAGGGCTTAACCAAGAGGCAACATCCCAGGCTGAGTGATGAGGCCAATACGGAAGTGCAAGAAGCTGCAGTTCACTGGGTGGCCCCGGGAGGCTGGCTCCAAGAAGGAGTCAATTCCCATCGACTCCCATGTTAAAAAGCTTGACTTTAGAGCAGATTTAAAACTGTTTACAGCCTTGTTCAAAAAACGGTTGACAACTCTGAGAGGGGTGAATTTTTTCGTAACTCACTCGTTTAAATTATACCTTGAGGACAGACGTCCTGCTGCCAACTGCGACCCATACCCCGTGATGAGAGCCCTGGTGGAAAAACCTGTCTGCTGGGAATCACTGAGGAAGATGATGATGAGATGAAGGAGATGGCTTCCTGAAAGAGGAGAAAATGCAGTCAAGGTCTCCATAGAGTGCATTAATGTATTACACACTTTGTGTGCATGTTTAAGTGCTATTATGACATTTTAAAGAAAGCTGACACATTTGCAAGTTCATGTGGAGAAACTGTGTGTGGCATGATTGTTAGAGAAAGTAAAGAAATCAAATAAAGACATCAAGTTTGTTTTCCTTAAAACACAGGTTACAAAGAAGCTTTTGCCATTTAATAATTTGGCTGAACCAACATTTCAATGAATATAATCCATTTAGGATTTGTTGCATGATTAATGCTTTTTTTCTTGAATGTCTTGTCCTCCATGTTGTTACTTGTTTATTTCTGCTAATACAGAAGTTGTAGTGTCAGTTGTTTCTGTTTGGGCTTGTAATCACTACTGAGCCTGGACCAACCTTTTGCCTACTTTAAGAACTTTTAAAGTTTTTTCCAGCATTGTGTAACATATGGAGGATTTTACATAAAAATGCACAGGACTATGGAAGTAAATCTGTGTCATCGGGATTTGAAACAAAAAAGACATTGAATTTCTAGCACTGAATATTTATGCATGGAAAAATTCAACTGCAAAAAATTCAACCTAAAAAAATTCAACCGCAAAAAATTCAACCGCAAAAAATTCAACCTCAAAAATTCAACCTCAAAAAATTCAACCGCAAAAAATTCAACCGCAAAAAATTCAACCTCAAAAATTCAACCTCAAAAAATTCAACCTCAAAAAATTCAACTGCAACATCCGGGGATCCAAGGAGGAGCAATCGATTCCAGATTCAAGATCGGGAGCGTGCGTCAAGCAACGAGGTGCTTCGGTGAGTGTTTAACTCTTCTATATGCCATCGGTGTAGTTTGTTTCTGTAAGATGTAGTAATAGACAGCTGACATGTGTACATTCACAGACTTTATTGGACATAAACTAAGTGGAACTTAAAGGAGATGACGTTCGGATTTTTTTTTTCAGAACGGGCCAGTGACTGGCATGGGTAACGCCAGGATTTCAATTTTGGATGGGCCACTATTTATTAGGAAAAATGATACTTATTATATGATCCCTGCCTGACTTGTTTGTGTTTATCTGCTGTAGACGAGCTTTAACAGCGCGGTGCGCCGCTCTCTCTCCCGTTAAAAGTGAATGTCGCTCACCCAGCTCTCTCTCTCTCTCTCTCTCGCTCCACTGTCAGCTGTAACTCTCAGCTGTTTTTAAGACACGTCACACCAAGACGCTTTGACATTCAAATACATAATTTCCATGCATAAATATTCAGTGCTAGAAATTCAATGTCTTTTTTGTTTCAAATCCCGATGACACAGATTTACTTCCATACAGGACACAATCATATTTCTGTCTCTTCTATTCCAAAATCTTTCTCCATATCCTCTAAACAGGTGGACATCAGTTTGGGCATGGACAGTGCAGACCTGTTAGCCTGGATGCCAGACGAACTTAGCCCCGCCCCCAACGGAGCGACTCCAGACGCTCCGTTGGGGGCGGGGCTAAGATAAATTATGCCCGACCGGGCCAATCAGATTGTCAGGGCGGGCTTTATACGATGATGGACAGATGATCAACAGAAACGTAATCAACTATGTCATCAAAGTGCACTTGGGTTGACTTTGTTTTCCACAAACGTGCCTGCCGCTGGAGAGCTGAGATGTGTAGATGCTGCCATTGAGTCTGTTTTAGGAGACGTCGACAGCACATTCATTTTGAAAGAGGAACAGAGAAATGCGATCAAGGCATTTGTAGATCGAAAAGATGCTTTTGCCATCCTTCCTACGGGATTTGGAAAAAGTTGAATCTTTCAGCTGGCCCCAATGGTCGCGAAGAAGATGGGACACGGGAATGTCGCGTTCCAACTGTGTTATTAAGTTCTTACAAGACCGACAAATGCGATACGATTTGTTTGACGTGTTGTGGAGCTGTAATCCTAAACGGAGAACTTGTATGTACGTGCATTCACCTTTACTGTAACTGACTGCTACACCTGCCACTTTATGCATACTGTTTTATTCTGTTATTTTGTGTTGGGCTTATTTAGTTTTACACGTAGCGACTCCCCTCGTATAAATACCTGCAGTTTAAGGAACGGGACCATGTTAATAGACGCACCAGATCCCTCGCTTGCGGACCAGTGCAATAAGACACCTGCCGTACAGTGCCGGCACAAGGATAGGAGCAGGAACTACGACCGGACGCGGGCTGTGCGGCATTTGTCAAAAACTACAGTTTAACACCCCTCGCCAGCGGAACGAGGTAAGGAAGCTGGTCCCATTTACTTTGCTGCAGGTAGCGCGGAACGGGAGTCGCTGTGACGTTAACGCATCAGACCTGTCTCGTGGTGATTTGTTTTTTTATTTTATTTTATGTTTGTGTTTGTTTTTATGGATTAAAATATCGTATACTTAATGTCATTCCAGTTTTACGGTGTATTTACGGCTACGATGAAGTGAATAATAAAGAGCCGTGTGACATCAGGAGAGAAACTCTGTATCCTTAAATTATTTTTACAACCCCGGCAAAAATTGTTTTTACTGGGTTTCTTCTACATCTTCCAGCGTGTGTGCAGCTGAGTTCTGTTGACAACAACTATATGTCGCTTTACATACGTTACATGCTACGTTGCTCTGATTGGTTCTAGGTCTATCCAATTGAGCGAAGAGGAATTTTATTTCCTGGTTCTGTTGAAACACGCCCCATAATCACAGCCCAATGGAGCTGTATCAGACTCACATTCTGACTAGAGTTGTGAGTATGACAACGTCAGGCTAGAGACCTTTCCGACTTCGTGGAGAACGTGGAGTGGGAGTGTCACGGCATGCCTGCGGTTAGAAACGTCATGATGTATGGCTGCTGCTCAGACCCTTACGTCGGGTTCACAACGGGTGTGGTAGCGCCGCCGAAGTGCCGCCGTTATCAGCCTGCAGTAAAAACGGCATTCATAATTTTTTTCAAGTGTATACTTACTTGTTGCTCCAAAATTAACTGCAACACCGTCCCAACATGTGTCCTTTTTAGTGTTGTCTTTATACAACAGGATCATACAACTCACTGTACTTCTCCACTTCAATTATTAATTTAATTTCATCCATGTTGAAGAACTTCTCCGCTGCTGGCTCCGTTAAATGTCGGGTGTCGAGGGTAAATTACGTATTCTCCACTCAAACCTATGTGTAGAATACGTAGCCCCCCCCCTCTCTTTTTATCTTTATCACTGCTTGTGTGGCTGTTGTGGATGGGCAGAGGGGTCCCCCTCTTAATATCTATTTAATAATGTGGTCGTAAAAGTGGTAAAATTAAAACTCCTGGACAACAGAAGGTGAATACAAAGTATGGGATGCATATTTGATCATTTATATCATACAAAATATATCGTCAATATCGTTTAAAATCATTTTCCAGTGTTTTTCTTGTCGCGATACGCTCGCTTCCGCATCCGGTGTGAACCCGGCGTTACACCGAAATCACCTATACCCTGCTGCTGAAGCGCCGCTCCTCTTTCTACATCTTCAACCTGCTCCTGCCCTGCTTCCTCATCTTGTTCCTCGCCCCGCTGGGCTTCTACCTGCCCGCCGACTCCGGGGAGAAGGTGTCCCTCGGGGTCACGGTGCTGCTGGCCCTCACCGTGTTCCAGCTGCTGATGGCTGAGAGCATGCCTCCTGCGGAAAGTATGCCCTACATAGGTTAGAATTACTTGGTATTAATCAACTATAAAAGCCCCTTTCCACCAGGGAAGGAATGAAAGAAAAATCTAAGAGGTCAGAATTATAAGATACAAGGTCACAATGTTGATATTGTTATCACTGTCACCTCAAAGTAATCAAACATGTCACTGGTGACCCTCTATATGAAGATTGCCAATTCCCCATGTGCCTGTGTTGGTTTTATGTTCCCAGTTCCCAGGGAGGACTCAAATACAGGCACGGAAACAAAATGAGGTTGATTCTAATAAAACATGAAACAGGCTTAGAAGCTCTGACAGAAGACAAAACAACTCAGGAGGTGCAGTAAACTCGAAGTGATGTTATCAAAAACAAAAATATATAAACTGGGAAACATGGGAGTAACACAAAGGACTGAAACAAACCAAACTGACAAGACAGAGGGAAAAGCTACTTTATACACAAGGGTGGGATTATTGAACACATGAGGATAATTGCAGATGATCACCAAGGACAGGAAACAGGACAGGAAGTGAAGTAAGACACAAGCAAGGAAATAAGTTAAAAAATCTAAATAATATATCTAAATAAATAGCTATTTTGTGGAAATTAGTTTCAGATAAATATAAAAAGAATAGCTACAAAAATGGCAAGATCAGAAGTAGAGTGTGGAATAAAAGCTGAATAAACAAACTAAAATTGTATTAAAAACAAGATCAAATAAAGCTAATTAAAGCTGAGATAAAAGAGATGATAACGAATAATTTAAAAGAAATCGCTGTTTTCTTCCTAAGGAAAATATTACATAGCCACGATGACCATGATGACAGCTTCTACCTCTCTCACCATCTTCATCATGAACATTCATTTCTGTGGCGCTGAGGCCAAGCCCGTCCCACACTGGGCCAAAGTGGTCATCATTGACTACATGTCCAAAATCTTCTTCGTCTACGAGGTGGGGGAGAACTGCACGACACCGCAGAGCGAGAGGACCCCACTGTACCCCGAGGAACCATTCAATGACATTGGCTGCCACCAGGAGAATCGTCTTCAAGATGACCTCTACCACCACGATGGTGAGGTGTACAAGTACAGCAACGGCCACAGCATGCACCATAACGGTAAGCATCACAAACACCGTGCAAACGGCAGTGCCAACAGCAGGAACCAATGTCACTACAACAACCACAACAACCACGCCTCCCGACTGGAGAGGGGTGAGGCAAAGCGAGAGCCCGCTCAGCACTTCAACCACATCAGGCAGGAGGAACTGGACTATCAAGCCCCTCCACATCCCACAAACATGTGTCATGGAGCAGTGGAGCGGTAAGACAATCTAGGCCTCGCCTCGAACATGCATGGACACTCCATTATGGATGAGCTAACATCCAGCTATAGGTGTTACATTACTTACACTACCTTTAAAGCAGCCGGAGGATGCTCGAGTGCATCACAGAGAGAGCAGCAGCAGAATGACTTGTGTGTTCCGAAATGCAGTGAATAGCATTACATGGTTAAAGCCATTATTAAGCTGATTTTAAGGTGATGTTCTCGATGTCAGTGATCAGTGTCGACTACTTGAAAGTTGTTAAACTACTTGAATTTGAGACTCAAAGCATGAGTGTTTACTTTTCTTTGAAAAGATCATTCACCTTTTAACTCAACAACTCAAGTCATCCAGAGAATGACTTCACTCAACTGAGAATGACTTCACTCAACTCAATGGGGAGCTCTGACTGCGATCCCCTTTTCTTTCAAATTTTTTCTTGTGGACCAGAGTTTCACTAGGCCGATATTACAAACATGTTGATGGAGATGGTATGAGTTCAAAGGGGAATGAACGTGTCACAGTCACAGAGAAGGCCAGATCCACAATGTTGGGATCTATATAGAGATGTACTACACTCATATATTCTCAATTTATGGAAAGAGAACAGAAACAATATGTCAGCATCAACGTTTTGTATTCATCTTACATTTACTCTCTCAGCTGCATATGTTCTGTGCAACTATCAGCATTCCTACTTATTATATAATAAATGCATATTTGAATCAACCATTAACTCGCGGTTAGGGAGAGAAAGGAAATTAATGCCATGTGAAAGCAATTTCATTTCAACAAATGGATGTAATTCTAGTGTGTCCTAGATCAGCAAATGCACCAAAATAGTACACATTCGGTCCAGTTTTGGACTCTGTGTCCGTCTCCATCATGTAGATCTGTATTCAAACACACCCTGTTGCCATTTATAAAAGAAAAAATATTGCTTGAGTGCCATTTCAGTGTACTTCACTGAGCAGGGCCATCTGCTCCGGTACCCACACGGCTAAAAACAGTGTGTGTGTGGTTGTGGAGAGTTGTTAGGCTGGTCCTGAGCCTGCTATGATCATGTTCAAAAGGGTAATTTATGAAGACTTGATGAATTTAAGAAGTCAGATTATTATTGTGGTGTTTGTTCCTGTAATTATATCTTTGTGAGGTCCCTTATAAGCATAGACCCAACAGAGTGAGAACATTTGGAAAGTGAGGACATTCAAATAGAGAAAAAATGAATTCAAATAGTTTACGCGATGGTTGGCATTTGAGTATAAGCACATTAGTAAGGGCATCTGCTGATCTGTACTGATAGGGATAGTGCCACACAATTGGTCATAAACTGAATACCGCTTTGGGCTCAAAGGACTGGTTCAATGAGCAACAGTGTAGTTGGTGTATCAAGCTATAATACTTATTATGTCAATTACGATTAAGAGCAAGGAGTACCTTCTAAACTGCTTACCTGTGAGACTACGAAAAAGAATCCATCGCGTGATAATTTAGACTTTAACTCTGAAAATGGTGCAGTCACTAATTAGCAGGCACCTATAATTACCCATCGCTATTGTGAAGACAACTTTTAGTAATTTAATAAAGGAGTGTCTCTGAAGAGAGTTACAAACAGCTGTGTGAGTCAGCTGACTGCGTATGCCTGTGTGTGAGTGTGACTCAGTTAAAGAGTGAGACGAATAAAGAGAATTTTTTAACAAACAGTTCATAATATTTAAAAACACTGTCCCTCTGGTAATCTCGTCATTTAAGCAAATTGCAGAGGGTTATATTTTTCTGTGCTGTGCGGTGCTGAACTACAAAACTTGATGCTGCTCTAAATTTGTTGATTTATAATATCATCTGCTGCTTTTCATTGGCTGGTATATGACTTACGTGCCTCCAGAAATTCTCACAAATATGCCATCTGAAGCGTATTTTTTTTTACAGTGATTGACTTGTGCTCTGCCTTCTTGTATTCCATTACCAGGAACAAGTGAGTACAGGTGGAAACATGGGGTGAGTTGCACGTTGAGGACTTTCGGAGGAAGTGACACCTGCCTAGACGGTAAGGTGGTGATGTGAGAAAATCTTCATGAGACTTCTTCTAAACATTGGTTTCATTAAATGGCTAAACAAACAGTTCCTAATCACAGTTGTCATTTCCTGAAAACTCTCCCAAAACACCAGGAAGGAATATATTGAAAGGCCATGGCACAAAAATAGAGTGTATAAACACAACACAAAATGATGTACAACTACCAGCATGTACAAACTCAAACATGCCAACGTACAGAGAGAGAGAGAGAGAGAGAGAGAGAGAGAGAGAGAGACTGCCGCTCATTTTTGCCAGGGTGGTAAAGCAGAATTAGGATAGGAGGGTTGTTGAGCAGGTTTGAGGTACAACCCTTTGAGTGTGTGACTCTTTGAATGGTTGACTTGGTTGAATACATACAAATATATAAGGAGGAACAAACAGCCAGAGGACAAAGCTGTTTGCAAGCAGGAGAGACGAGTTGAAAGAATCCGGGAAACTCATCATGTCGCTCCCTCCGGAGATGCTCTGTCTTCACAAGACGGTTAGAAAGCACTATCTGTCGCTCCCCAAAGGTGAAGAGTGCCAGGTCACATATGTTTGGGTCAATGAGGATCGAGAAAATCTACAGTCTAAAACCAGGACTCTTTACAATGAGCCAGCAGGAATCAGAGGTACAGTATAGAATAAATCGAAGTTATTTTCAAAAGACTTTATGTTGAATTATTAACGTCTTGCACAGTTTGTAAATATGGTACCTGATACGTGTCTGTTATACAAGAAAGTTTTACCTTTTATATTACAGATATACCTGAATGGTACGCGACTGCAGCTGATCATACCGAAGTCACTTTGGTCCCGGTCCGAATGTTTCGAGATCCTTTCACACTGGACCCTGATAAACTGGTGCTGTGTGAACTGGTAAAAAGCAAGGACCTGCCCACAGGTCAGATATTACAAATCAGATCATAAAAATATGCTGAAAGTTTTGTATGCTTCCCTTTTTGAGTTTGAGCCTTGTGTTTTGCTTTTTCAACTAAGGAAATAATCAGCGTTCACAGTGTGTTACCGTCATGGACGAGGTGAAACAGTTTCAGCCCTGGTTTGGAATGGAGCAGGAGTACATCCTTTTTGGTTTGGACGGAAAGCAGCTTGGTTGGTCCCCTGATGGACGCCAGCTCCAAGAAGGTGTTATTAGGATAAACTTCTTTAACCTAGAAAACTGGTTATTCTGCTTAAATATAAAACGTAATATAAGCAGTAAAACTTTAAATTATCATCATGATCTTCATAAAATGTTGTTTTGTTTCGGTTTTACCCTCAGTGTGTGGTTGTGTCGTGGGTGCTAAGAAACTGTGTGGAAGAGACATCTCCATGAGTCACTACAGAGCCTGCCTGTATGCTGGTGTAAAGATCTTTGGCTCCAACGCAGAAGCCCTATACTCCCAGGTATGATCAGGTTCTCTGATAGGTTTTAAACTACTTTATTACCAAATTCACTAAAAATATCAACATTAATTTGTTGGAACCTAGTCTACCAGGCTAGTTTGTTTGCGTAAATGAAGCCTGAATACCCTCAACATCCCGGCTATTCTAGCTCAGAGCCTTGGCAAACGATTTCTACAGTTCAGAGAGCTGAATGCTCTTGAACCTAAATAAACATATGTCAATACATGCAAATAGAGAAAAAACAGGATTTGAAAGCACATGCACGGCAAGTAGAAAATGTGCTCCAAATACTTATTGGATAATGTGTCCCACTCATGCTCACTAGTTTTTTTTAGTTAACTAGTTCATTTTTTTTTGTCTGATCAGTGGGAGTTTCAGATTGGCACTTGCGAGGGGATTGAAATGGGGGATCATCTGTGGATGGCCCGTTACATTCTGCATCGAGTCTGTGAAGACTTTGAGGTTGTTGCCTCCTTGGACGGTAAACCCATTAAGGAAAGCATTTATTCCTCAACCTGTCACATCAACTTCAGCACCAAGGAGATGAGGAGTGAAGGGGGACTTCAGTAAGTTTACACACACACACTGAAATACTGACATACTCTTACCTTAACCATAAATATTAACTGTGTACTCTATATACCTTATCCATAACCTATAACAAAACCTAACCACAAAACTCAAAATCAAATATTTTACATCATGGGAACTTTCCCTTGTCCTCATAAGTAAAATAATGAGTGTGTAGTCAGATTTTGCATCAACTACAAGAGTTATACGTGGACATCACATTATATAGCGCACACATCTATTCTAAGATGCCTTATGGCCATTAAGAGAAAGTAGCATGAATAAAACATGTTCTCTGGGATGTTACAGGTACATTGAGGAAGCGATCAGAAAACTGAGCAAGCGTCATTCTCGGCACCTCAGTGTCTACGATGCACATGGTGGTGCTGACAACATACACTGCCTCACAGGTCAGGGCTGCACCTCCAGCTTCCATCACTTCTCTACAGCTATAGCCTCTCGCGAAGTTAGTGTTCGCATCCCTGGCCATGTCAGTCGCATGGGCTGTGGGTACTTTGAGGACAGACGTCCTGTTGCCAACTGTGACCCATACCCGGTGATGAGAGCCCTGGTGGAAACCTGTCTGCTGGGAGTCACTGCGGAAGATGATGAGGAGATGAAGGAGATCCTGGCTTCCTGAAAGAGGAGAAAATGCAGTCAAGGGCTCCATAGAGTACATTAATGTATTACACACTTTGTGTGCATGTTTAAGTGCTATTATGACATTTTAAAGAAACCTGACACATTTGCAAGTTCATGTGGAGAAACGGTGTGTGCTATGATTGTTAAATAAAGTAAGGAAATCAAATAAAGACATCAAATCTGTTTTCCTTAAAACACAGGTTATGTCTTGTCAAATGCATTTCAGTCTGACAACTCACGTTCAACCGTTTATTGCAGCAGTAGAACAGGTTTAGTGTTTGGCATCTAGGCACTCCCCTATATGATTACACAGGAATGACGTGAGTGATGAGCAGATACTTGTAACCCCCTTCGGAGCAATACTGCAGCAGCAGTGCGATCAAAGGGGATGATGGGAAATATCTCCCTGCTTAAATAGAACACCTGATGAGGATGGTGTGTATTATAGATGGTTGTGGATAGTGAGGTATGTCACATGATGTATGTCACATGATTGGAGCAGCGCAGCTCGAGTTGGTTGCCTGAACTAGTTCACAGGCGTAGCTCCATTTCAATCAGACAACTCACTTTCAAACATTTAATGCAGCAGTAGAACAGGTTTAGCGTCTAGACTTCAACTTAATCACTCCCCCATATGATTACACAGGAATGATGAGCAAATTATTATTTGCTCAAGTATTATTCTTAGCAATGATAATTCAGAAGTCTCTGCAAAATCTATCAAACGTGTCGGGTACATGTGTTCTTCATGAATAGAGAGTGTAAGGTCATGGAGAGTATGAAATAAGAATGTCCTTGACAGATTTCTGGCAAGACTGCTTCCATCATCGTATCTACTCTGACTTACCTTGAAAACCAGTCGACTGGTTTTTAACCAACCTAAATTCACTCACACTACTCTTCTCCTCCGCTCCCTTCACTGGTTACCAGTGGCTGCTCGCATCCGGTTCAAAACACTAGTACTTGCGTACCATGCTGTGAACGGATCCGGTCCAGTCTACATCCAGGACATGGTCAAACGTTACACCCCACCCCGTTCACTCCGCTCTGCTTCGGCCAATCAGCTTGTTGCTCCCTCACTGCGAGCTAAACACTCATCAAAAACACAACTGTTTTCCGTCCTGGCTCCTAAATGGTGGAATGAGCTCCCCATTGACATCCGGACATCAGAAAGTCTACACATCTTCCGCCGAAAACTAAAAACATACCTCTTCCGACTTTATCTTGAATAAAAAAAAAAAAAAAAAAAAAATATAAAAATAAAAAACACTAACAACTTTTTGAAACTAATACTTTAGTAGCACTTAAATGGCACTTACTTAAAGCACCTTGGGTTAGGGTTAGGGTTAGTTTTGCTTTATTTGAAGAAATTGTACTTTCTTGATTCTTGTCGTCCTTGGTATGTACCCTCGGGTTTGAATGCACTTATTGTAAGTCGCTTTGGATAAAAGCGTCAGCTAAATGAAATGTAATGTAATGTAATGTAACACGGATATAGAGAGCCAAGCTAAATGTTGGGTAAGAAAGAATTTCTAGATTAACTAACCCTCTGCCAACAGGGTTTATATGTGTTCTATTCATAATCTAAAAAAAACAGAGCCTTAACCTAAATGTCTATTGTTTATATTATTTTAAAAGGGTACATGGCTCTTGTAAATCATTGTCTCAGTAATGCTACTGCAGTGCTGTGGTTGCATGATTCAATTCAATGAGTTTTGAAATAAATTTTGAAAGGGGACATATTATGAAAATTCCACTTTTGTAGTGCTTCTACACGTTAATTTGGGTATCTGGCATGTCTACCGTCCCAAAAACTCTGGAAAAAAACAACTCCCGCGATTTGTTGTGGTTCCTCTACGATACAGAACACGTCCATCTGAGGAAGGCTGTTTTAGACAGGGTAAAAAGGTGCTGTTTTAAATGATCCTTGTGGTATTTTGACCAATAAATGTTACAGACATTTCATTAAGACCCCAAGGAACCATATCAACTGTGGTGAAATGGGCATAATATGTCCCCTTTAATATCCAGTTATGAGGTCAATATATTTATATGTTGGTTTGTGTTTGCTTTCCTTTATTTCAACCTATTCCAGTTTGTTATTTCCATCTATTTTTCTATTTGTTTTGTTTGCTTTTTTCACTCTTATTATTTAATTATTGTGGTGAAATGCTACAAAATCACTAATCGCTCATGCCTGCTTTTAAAAGCACTTTCTCGCGTGATTTAATTCCACATTAGCCATCAATGACTATTGTTGGAATTAGGGGAATTGGGACATAAACATCTGGATAAGAGAATAAAACAGAAATAATGTAGAATGGAAGTAAATGGAGACGGATATAATGTGAAATGGCTCGACATGTTTGTAATGTGCCCTGTACGCCTCAGCGCTGCGCTCAGTATCCAGCTGGTGGTGCCTGCGGTCCTAGTAGACCTGCTGTGCACTTGGAGCAGCAGCACAGCTCAGTCAGGACGGCGTGACTCCAGCTTCAGGGACTATTCCCCCTCTGTTGTTTTGTGGTCGTTTCAGGAATAGTTGTGATTCTCATCCTTCCAGTTTGACTCATGGAGGAGCGCAGGACCAAACAATGAACACCACGACCACCTCGGTCCTGGTGGGAGCTGAGAGCCGGGAGGACTTACCGGCACATCGAGCTCTGACCGGCTGCGTCCTGGCGCTGCTTATCATCTGGACGCTTTTGGGCAACTTCACGGTGTGCGCAGCCGTTTATCGCTACCGGCACCTGCGCGCAAAAGTGACCAACATCTTCATCGTGTCCTTGGCTCTGTCGGACCTGCTGGTCGCGGTGCTGGTGATGCCGTGGAAGGCTGCGGCTGAAGTAGCCGGTTTCTGGCCGTTCGGGGGCTTCTGTAAGACCTGGCTGGCCTGTGACATCATGTGCTCCACAGCCTCCATCCTCAACCTGTGCGTCATCAGCGTGGACAGATACTGGGCAATCTCCAGCCCTTTCCGCTACGAGAGGATTATGAACAAGAGAGTGGCCTCCGTCATGATCGGCGTGACCTGGATGGTGTCCGTGGTCATCTCCTTCGTCCCAGTGCAGCTCAACTGGCACAGGGCACAGATCAGTGACGAGGCCGGGGAGGAGGATGTTTCGCGTCACGGTCGGAGCATGGACGGGAGCTGTGACTCCAGCCTGAGCCGCACATACGCCATCTCCTCCTCCCTCATCAGCTTCTACATCCCCGTGGCCATCATGATCGTCACATACACGCGCATCTACCGGATCGCGCAGATGCAGATCCGGATGATCTCCTCCCTGGAGCGCGCGGCGGAACACGCGCAAAGTTGCCGTTCGGCTGTACCTGAAATATGTCCTCACCTGTGCGCGGAAATCAGTGCGCATTCATACCAGGCTCGTGTCAGTGTGCAGGCTCAGAGTCAGACTCACCGGGAGCTCAGAGTCTCCATCAGGAAAGAGACTAAAGTCCTGAAAACTCTGAGCGTCATCATGGGAGTGTTTGTCTGCTGCTGGCTGCCCTTCTTCATCCTAAACTGCGCCCTGCCCTTCTGTCCCGGACCAGGGGCCCCGGGGAGCCAGCGTGGCCCTTACTGCGTCAACGAAAAAACATTTGATGTGTTTGTGTGGATCGGCTGGAGCAACTCATCCCTCAACCCGGTCATCTACGCGTTTAACGCAGAATTCAGAGACGCCTTCCTGCGCCTGTTGCGCTGCCGCGGCGGAGGAGGCTGCTGGGACGCGGTGAGCGCCGCGGTGGGAACGGTGATGGACAGCGACAGGGCCGCGCACCTGAAGCAGGAGGGCCCGCTGAACGTGAGGCCGGGGGTGTCCTGCTCCACGAACCCCCGCGGGAGCGAGGACAGCGGCCACACCACAGTGACCGTGTGTTATCACAGAGGGACAAACTCTGAGCAGGTGATAGACACTGAGGAAAGCAACGACAAAGACAGACTGACGCAGATACCCACAGAAGGGACAATGTAGGACATCCACCAGAAGGGTCAAATGGTGGAGGGTGCACATCAAACCCCATGTGGATTTAAGGGGAAACAAAAAAGGCCACACAGAACAAAATTACACCTCAGTGGGTCTCCTGCTCTGATATCGATTTGTTCAATGGCCAACACACCAACGCCAATTATCAAACATCATTATTTCTTTTATAAAGGACCCTAGCCTTGGATATTGTCTTTTTGAGCATATCATGATTTGGGATAGCCCATTGTAGGTAAAGCTGTAACTTCATATTTGTTTTTACACTATAGAGCTTCTCAATTGTTCACCTGGATGTTTAGAGAGATTTTATGGGTACTTCATACATTTACCTATATTCCCTATAGCATGCTAAAGATGGACAAGTGAGATCTGGACACATAAATGGATAAAATACAGTTGTTGTTGTTGTACAGGTTTTATATTTACTTTCTGTGGCCAAAGTAATCAGGTTTAAAAAGCTCATAGTTAAAAGGGATAATATAATTTCCTATATCGAGTATTTAAGTAATTTACGCCAAGGAGGTTCTGTTTGCAGCCATGTTTGTTGGTTGGTTTGTGCGGACGGATTACCACAAATTTCGTTGGATGTGGTATGGGTGCGGATCCGGGTCTGAGGGCAGAATCAGGATTTTTTTTCAACTTTCTATAACATTGCATTCTATAATTTCCTTGATTTCACTGAGAATAGTCTCTGAATCTTGATGATAAAATCAGGCATTTGTGTTCAATAAGGTGCAGATCCAAATGAAAGATCTATAGTGAATATAAATGTGGATTTAGATTAGAATAAACATTGTACAGGAAGTGAAACTAACTCACCCTTTTAAATTAAAAACCCAGAAACTTAAAATCCACCAGTGAGGATGAAGTTTTTCCAGTGTGGCCATTCATGGGCAAATATTCAGCTTCGCTGTCTCTCTCTCCACCACAGAGCATTAACAGAGGTCAGGATTTCTTTGAATCTCTAGAAATGGGATTATGTAAGAGATTCACATTAGCACCCATCAGCTGTGCATCTCGGTGAATTGTGAGTGCACTCTGCCCCCCCCCCCTTTCTATCTCCTGAAAGAAACAAACATGAATAATTTGTAGATGTTGTGCCTGTGAAAGACGCCCTGACCGGTGAGAGGACAGAAGCTTTTACTGTGACAACCCTCTAAAACACAAGCTGCCGTGATGAGGGTCTGTGAAGTGCAGCTGGATTTACGCAGCCTACTGCTCTTTTTATGAACTTTCGACAGAATAACATTTGTTCATATTTCTTTAATGAGAATTCCTTGTTAGTGCTAAATATGATGAGCCACAAGCCTTAAAGGAGCCAGCAAGAGTTATGACTCTATTTTGTTGGCGGGTGTGATTACATTAGCTTGTTATTAAGATCGCAAGGAATGGTTCCTGCAGTATAGGTCATAAACCCTGCCAATAGTGGATGGGACATGGACGACACTAACAAATCTTTTCTCAAAGATGGTGTCTTTCATTTTCTGTGGGCTAGTTTCTATTATTATAAATGCAAAGTAAGTTTTTATTAGTTATGTGATGATATCAAAACGGGTTGGAACATAATGATTGACAGCTGAGACTAACTTGCAATTGATTGGCACATTTATCTGTGGGACCTCGCTACCAGCCCTCAAACCCCAATCGCTACTGGGCAGAGTCTGTCTCGATATGAGCAGGATGACAGTGTTAGTTATCCTGGGATATTTTAGCTTTGTTTCTTGATAGTTGTCCATCTTTATCCACAGTCGTGGTTTGACAAATGTCACTGTACTTATTCTAAGCTTAATATGAAGCTACAAGCAACAAGCGTAAAGATGGGGAACTGAGTCATTACCTCAGGCAGGTTCACTTGTTTCCAGTTTTCATGCTAAGCTATGCCAAATGGTTGAATTCACAGGGGCCACTTGGAAACGTTTACACTCTTTATTCTTCTTTTCCTCACAGAGACATTTATAGGGGAGACATATCATGGCTCCGTCCAAAGGTGAAGAAATCCAGATCTTATTCTCTCTAATTAACAAATGATATCACATGTATATAACCTAATTTGAACAAAAACTGAAGTGTAAAAACCTCATTCTTGGTTTTATAAGAGGTTAGAGGGACCATCTCTTGCCAAGCAAGGAGTTTTCACTCTTTTGTACTGTGATTAAACTGAGCCCGATTTAATGTTAGTGCTGCTTTAGTGGTATTTTGTGCAAACGGCTGGATTATCTGCAGGCAGATTTTATCATATAACTCTTGGCACAAAACCAAATGTAATAATCAAATTGTCAAATTCCATTAAATCCAACATATTATGGATCAATGCAAGAACTGAAAGGATATTTTACCTTCCAATTAAACTGAAAACATCAACAGAAACACGTGTACTATCTGTATTAGACTCCGGTGATATCGTGTTTGTTCTGATAAGATGCCACAGTGTTCTGTTCAGGTGTTTCCAGACGAGCAGTGTGTGGGCGCTATGTATTGGGCCTGTAGCCTACATAGAACATCATCAACTGTAGGTGTCCACAACTGTATTTAAAAATTGTCACTTTACCAAAGATGATTAATAGAACAGAGGACAAATAAACATTTTTTAAAGTGTGTCTCGTATACAGGAGTTGCTTGTAGGTTAGCGTGTGAGAAAATTACATTACTTAAAGACCCGACTGGAGTCGAGTTTAGATAGAAATGTGCGAGGGTTCTTTCTCTGAGGGAAAGGAAAAAGTGAATACATCTATTAATGTTTACTAATGACTGGCCTTGTTTCAATCTTTCTCCATTTCATGGTCTTCTGTTTCATAAGGTGCTCACTTTATTAACGTGTCTCCGAGGGCTGTTGCTCACTAGGGAAACTTTGAATCGGGCACAGCCCCCCGGGTGTAAACATTAGCTAATGGATTTGTTTTACCTCCCACATACTGTCTTTTTCTCTCTGTAATCCTCTCTGGTCTCTTAGGGGACATCGGATCAGGTCGTCTCTTTGTTCCCTGCCGTAATCCCGGTTCTCCAGGGGGAGACCTCCCTGCTCTCAGAGTTATTACACTTGTAAGAACATTTTACCCAGATTTAGTTCTCGTATGTAAATTATCAAATCCTTCATATCCTTTCTGTGTAAGAACACTCAGAGCAAGTGTGAGAGGCTGTGTGTGTGTGTGCACATGTGTGTTCAAGTCAATGAATTGCTACTTGCAGAAAAATGTATTAGGTCAGACATGAGCAGGAAAGCAAAAGGAGAGAGAGAGGGAGAGGAAGAGAGAAGGGAGAGATGGAGAGATGGAGAGAGTGAGACAGTGTGAACTATAAAGCAGAACTCAAAGAGGACAGAGGGTGCATGAGGTTTCAAGAGAGAAATATGGAGACATTTTGAGGGGTCGTCGGAATACCAGTTCATATAAAGGCTATAGTTAAATCAAAATTAAGACAAAAATTAACCCGTCTAAACCCACTGTCTTGGTTTCAATATTAAAACACGTGTTAAATGTAATAAACTAAAATGTTAGTGTTCATTTTAATGTTGTCTTTAAATTTGAGTTTACCTACATGCATATTAGTATTATAGTAAAGATAATATAATAAGTATATAACCATAGAAATCAGAGAGAGAGAGAGAGAGAGAGAGAGAGAGAGAGAGAGAGAGAGAGAGAGAGCGAGAGAGAGATAGAGACTGCTGCTCATAGGATAGGAGGGTTGTTGAGCAGGTTTGAGGTACAACCCTCATAGTGTGTGACTCTTTGAATGGTTGACTCGGTTGAATATATACAAATACATAAGGAGGAAAAAAACAGCACAGAGGACAGAATTTAATCAGAAAACAATCCTGATAAATTAAAGACTAATCACACACACAAAAACCTGTATCTGTTGTTTGTTTTTATTTCACTTCTCAGTCTGATTCAGATTTAAAAACTGGGGTTTATATAAAATTGTATATAATTTAGATTTATATAACAAAAAACTTGTATCTAAATATTCATATATATATATATATATATATATATGAAATGAAAGCCATATCCTTTTTATTTGTTCACCATCTGATGTATAGAAAATTTGCCTGAGATTAATTGAATTACACCTCACTTCTTTCTCAGTCGCTGATTCATTATCAGTGAGACGTCGACTGGAAGAAGAACAACAAACATGAACGTGAAGTAAAACAACGCACAATAAAACTATACATCCATCCATCCAGCCATTGTCTTCCACTGTTGGGCCTTTGGGCGGTGCGTGCTCTTCTGAATTCTACTTTAAAACCCTTTTCTAGGCTTTGTCTTCAGCTTGTCCTTAGGGAATATTTCTGGACCTCTTAGTGTGACAAAAAAGTCAAAAGTGAGAAGTGTGAGGTAAATATTGTGTTTAATAAACAAACATCAGTCAGGGAACTGACATTAGTCTGGGGATGGAGAAGAGAGGGAATATAAAGCACAATGCACATGTGTAGAGGTGGAGGGGGGACATATTTATCTGTTACACAAGGTGCCCCCCGCACAGTAGGGGCAGGAGGTTCTATATAACATACAGATCAGGATCCAAGTCTACGGTACAAAAACTTAGCAGCAACATGTTAACATCGGAGACCAAGGGGCTAACAAAGTAGTTTCATTTAGAAAAAGTCACAGTTTTCTTAAAGCATAAATCTGTTAAAAAGGTAAAAACAGTTCTAAGAATCCTCTAAGGGTCAATGCTACGCACAAGATCTGTGTGTGAAATACATAG
Source organism: Platichthys flesus (assembly GCF_949316205.1). NCBI lineage: Eukaryota > Metazoa > Chordata > Actinopteri > Pleuronectiformes > Pleuronectidae > Platichthys > Platichthys flesus. The sequence continues at coordinate 16,736,193 of NC_084949.1, forward strand.
GTAGGGAAATTATCTATACATTTATACTCTAATATAAAGACCTTCTGGCAATGGCACAGTACAAACTCTCAGGAAACGCGACAAAAATATACAATGTCTTCACGTCACATTTGCAGATTAAAATGTAACTTAGGTCTCTGGCAAGCACAATAGTTTCAGCGATCAAAAAACAAAACAGAAAAAAAACACAACTTCTCTTCAACCAAAATAAAGGACACCATCTTGTTAGTTCAGCTATCTTGACAGATTATGTCTTTTTAATACAAAAATAAGGACAAATATAAATTAATATATATTAAAAGAATCAGATTGATACATGGGGGATCTACTGAATAGGTACAGGTATTTATGATACAATAAATACTTGTCATGACTGGAGTGGGGCAGTAAACAGAGAGTAGTATATTTAACCTTGCAAGAAAGGTGTGTGACTCTTCTATGGGTGAGAACATATGCATGTGTGTGTGTTTGTGTGGGTGTGTTGTTCAGTAGCTGTATAAAATACCACAAGCTTGAGCACGGCTGTGTGCAAGGTCGTGCACACAGTCTCGGAGGGTTCAGGAGGCCTGTAATGGGAGACTGTTGTGGTGGTTTCTTGTGTTGTTGGTGATGTTGGTGGTGGTGGTGGTGAGGGGTACAGAGGCCCTCTCCCGTGCCGCAACGCAGCTCCTCTCTGTGGTGAGTCTGTGGTACTACCGACAAAGGTTAACTCCTAAAACGCACGACTCACAGACAGGAAGCAGGAAGTCTACAGGAAGCGGTCGGCTGCCAGTGACCGGTCCGTCCTCAGGGGGAAGAGACAGTGTGGCACATCATCGGAGTCGTTGTGACCAAACGAAAAGAGGAAGGTGTCAGGAAAAAGTCAATGCTTGTGTTTAGTTTTTTTTTGTCTTTTTCTCCACTTCATAATAAAAAATAAGTCTGTTTTTGTACTTTACAATACAATTCAACATCCCCACCGAGGAAGCATCAATCATCAGTCCAGCACTGACAAGAAAAGAAACCTTTTTTTTTTTCTCTTGTTCTTTTTTATTACTTTTTTCAGGGTTTTTAAAAAAAAACATGGGTTGGTGGGGGGAGGACTGTAGAGGCTGGAAGAATCGGGAGACGGGGGTCAAGTAAGGCGGGCAGGAACACAGAACATATCTGGCGAGGAGGAAATCTGCCATGGGTATCGTCTCTTTTTTTCCTTTCTTTCCTTTTTTTTTTCTTTACGAGGGGCACTTTGTACAGCCGCACTTGACCACTTTCTCCACTTCCTGGACAAAAGACGAGCCGTCGGTGCACTGGAAGGTGTATTTCCTGCGTTTGCTGCGGAGGGGGGTGCAGCAGGTGCCTTGTCCTTCGGCTCCCCCCGTGCAGCTGCCCCGACACTCTAGGCGGGAGACCTTCTCCTGGGTTTGGCACGCCGCGTAGCCTTGCTGTCTCTGGTAGACATCTCGGATCCGTTCCCCTCGGCAGGCCACCTCTGCAGGGATGAGCGAACAGGAAGGTTACAAGTTATCCACACTTTTGTCCAAAGGGATTTTGGAGAGGAATGATTGGTTGAGTTGGCAAATGTACATCTGAACTTCATACCACTTTTAAAAAAAACAGCACATTATCATGGAATGATGTGTTATCTAGTTAGTAAGCCAGTATAGGAAAATGTCAATGACCAATTAGGTAAAATATGTTTCATGTTCCAAGGCAAGATTTTATAAATAATAATACAAATAATAAAAAAATGTACAATGACAATGTACAATTCGAAAGAACCACTTTAGCTGCATGTTGTATGAGGTGAAGACAAGCTGAAGCAGAAGTGAGTGAGTAGAAGTATTTGGAGTTGTATTCGAGACGAGCCAATAGAAAACAAATGATAAAAAAGAGACAGACAGTGACATGTGACCAGGCCGTCTCACCTGTGTGGCCCCCCGTGTGGGGTTAAGAGGAGGCTCAGGAGATGCTGAGTTGAAAAAGCAACAGGGTTCGAGGAGTTAATGCAGAAACACAAAACACTGTTAGACACACACACGCACACACACACAGGCACACAGCTGAGAGAGTTTCAAGGTTATATATGTGTGATTTTAAACAGTGAGCAAGAAAGTTGTCCTCTGCAGAGGATGAAGTCGAGCTCCCTCTGTGTATTGTAATTGGTGTTGTAGTGGATGAGCATTGTTGTGCATGGGAGTCCCTCCCAGTGAATCTGTTGGATCTCCTCCTGGTTATAAAGCCAGATGGCAGAGTGAGGTACAAAGTGTTCACCTGTAAGCTTATTTTCAGATTTTTCTCCACCATAAAAAGTCTTTGACTTAAAGGTCTCGGAGAAAGAGAGAGACCTATTGCTACATCTAGCAGCAGTAATATTGTAAATATAACCTTTAAATGGCAGATAGCAAGTAGAGCAGAAGCAGAAAAGGTTATTTAAAGAGTAACATGCTATAGATTCAAAAGCTTGAGGAGCATTAGATATTATTTTTTATATCTAATCTACACGCAGACACCCTGTTCATACCACATGCATCCATGTTTTTCTCACCTCTGTCGCACGCCTCTCCTGTGTATCCACTGTTACACTCGCAGTATGCTTTACCCAGGCCTGACACTCTGCATTTGCCGTGTTTGCAGCGAGACAGACTGCAGGGGTTAGCAGGGTCCTGGTCCTGCTCATCGCAGAGGACGCCGGCGAAACCAGGCTGGCAGCGGCAGGAGTACGAGTAGGAGTTGATTGGAAGGCACGTGCCATGGATACACCTGTAGAGCACAAGTTACATTTAAAATCCTATAACACTGGAACTTCACTCATTCTGTCAGTAAAATCAAACAAACACATTTCAACTCACTTATTGCCGTCACAGGGGTTGTTAACTTGCTGGTCACATAGTGCTCCCGTCCAGCCCGGGTGGCAGGTGCAGGTGAAGCCTCGGTGACCTGTGGCGTGGCAGTCCCCCTGGAGACAGGCACCTGTCTGGCATGGCTGGCAGCCTGGCTCCACTCCTTGGCCCAGCCACTGACTGGTGGTGCTCTGTGCAGTCCCAGAGCCTGGAGCCCCTGGCCCCAACCCAGCCCCCAGGTCCTGGAGCTTCCCGTTTATGTACAGGTTACGGAGGCAGCCGTGGAAGCTGGTGCCGTTTCGTCCACCTGAGCTGTGCTGCAGGGCCGACAGCCCCCCCGAGGCTGACGCACGCTCCGGCATCCCTGGTGGAAGAAGAGAGTGATTGGAGAGATGAATTGAGTAGAGCAATTAAAATCTGTTCCTTTCCATTCCATTTTTAGGATATATTTATCACACATTACCAACAGTGTGAAATATTTAGAAAAATTCATTAAAAATACTCCTGTTATATGAAAACAAAACTTCACAAAGGAAATGATGTGGCAGTGAAGTGTATTTATCTTGAATCCTCCACACAGACACACATACACACACACTGTGCTTGGGTCCTTACCTCCCAGGTAAAGTGGAGAGTCTATGTTGAGCGTGGATTGTTTGCTGATGGAGTTGATGGATTTGGGCGTCCCACCGTCGATGGACAGAGACAGAGTCTGGTCTGATGCTACTAATTCCACTGCATGAAAACTGCCATCGTTCACTGTCTCCACACTGAGAGATAGACGGAGAGGGATAGAGAGAGAGAGAGAGAGAGAGAGAGAGAGAGAGATTCAGTCTCATCCATCATGTGAATGCAGCGTCCATGACCGTGTTGTTGTCGTATCTGCTGGTATTAGTACGTACCTGTATATGGCAGAAGGAGGGTAGGACCCGGTGTCGTAGCTGACCCGCAGGCGTCCCCTGTACAGCTCCATGGCAATGTGGTCATTGTCCCCTTTGTACAATAACACGCCGCTGTCCTCATCTGTGGCGATCTGAAAACACGGCAGGATATAACTTATTAACAACGGTAGAAGAAGAAGTGAAAACAGATTCTGAAAACAGTCATCACCTTTAAATTTGATATAACTTGTCAACAAACATCCACTCATTTACATATAATGCAATTTTATAAGGAGTAACATTATAACTAATTTGGAGTTATTTTGTGACCAACAGGCCAAATTATTCACAGTATTCACTTTTTGCTCAGTATTTGGTCTACACCGATAACTAAAAGCTCTGGCTATGTGCTCCATTATGTTCAACAGCTGTTGGCTAAATGTGATCGTTTGGTGCAGAAATTCTTTGAGCCTTGTTCACTTTAATTTGAAATATACATTTTTTGTATAAATATAAATTATATACTTCAAGGTATGGAAAGTAAAAGTATTGGTGCAGAAAGATAATGTAAAAGATGTAATTCAGCTCGGTTTTTGGTTGTATGTGGTTTAGGTGGAGCCAGTTTAAAACACTCCACTTAAATGTGTCACTATAAATTTGATAAATGAGGTGGTGTTATCAAGGGACTCTAATTGTTGGGGTTAGTTGCAAGATAATCAGGACAAAGAGGAGAGGACAGACGACAAATGTTTCTCATGCATACAATTGTATTCTGTGTTGAGATATTGGCTATTATAAGAAAAAAAATGTCATTGCAATGTTACAAAGTGTAAAACTGATGAAGTCCTCACCTGAAGGCTGATGTTGGTCTGTGGTGAGAGGAGACTTGAGGGAAGCTGCAGGTAGGATTCGCGGTTTACAAAGTTGACGCTGACGAGCGTCTCGCAGCTCTCGCCCTCGTAGCCCTGGAGACACTGGCAGCGGGGGTCGGTTTCCACGATGACGCACTGCGCCCCGTTCAGACACTCGTGGTTGTCGCAGGGGCTGGTGCGGGGGAGGACCATCGGGGGAGAGAACTCACAGAATAACCCGCTGCAACAAGCAAAAACACACTCAATAAGAATAGCAGATATGGTACAAATGTTGAACCTGTAGAGCAAACTGTTCAAAACCCTAACCCTAACCCTACCCTCTAACCCCTAACCCAAAGATCTCCTTATCAGCCCTTAGCCCAAACCTTAACCCTAACCCTATCCAAAACTTTAAGTTATTAATACATTCATTGTGTTGCCTGGGGATTTAAATGTTATCTTTATTTCTGTTTCATCAACATAAATTTGACATCATTTTCAAGTTTGGTTAGTAAAAACTAATTTTTTGTGCTTGTGTGATTTTTTTTTTGCATTACTCTGAATAGTGTAAAAAGCACATTGGGAGATTTATTTGAAGTAGTTCCTCCTCCCACAATTAACACGGCTTAACCCAAGTTAGAGAAGGATAATGAATTGTTCAATGCAGTAACTGACAATAAACACAAGGGGGAGACCGTCCAACACCACAGCAATGTCTCATTTAACTTTTTGCCATAAAAATAATCCAAATGGAAAAATATTCCCCGACAAAGCGACTAGAATCTGTCAGAGAGCTTTAAAGTAAGTATCATTGAGTCAGTCATGCAAAAATAATAAACATGCAGTAAACACGTCTATTACAGATACTGTCGATGAGGGCGGAGAACTTTGATATGATTGAGTGAGTGTGAGTTGAGATGGGTCCCTCACCTGTATCCCTCTGGACAGACGCAGGTGTATCCGTTGATGGCATCGATGCACTGACCTCCGTTCTGACACTTGTTCTCTTCACAGTCGTCAAAGTCCAGGTCACAGTTATCACCAACGTAGCCCGGAGTACACTCACACCTACAGGACACACAAACAGAGAGACATGTTGCTGGTATTGATCTATAATCTGTAGTCAGTCTATCTATCTATCTATCTATCTATCTATCTATCTATCTATCTATCTATCTATCCGTCTATCTATCTATCCGTCTATCCATGGGTCCAAATATATAAATAGACATTATGTTTCAAAATGCCTGATTGCCCGATGAACACACACAACTTCACTCCATCAACTCTCAAATTGAACAGATGTCTTCATGCCGTCTTCATGAGTGTGTGTCTGTGTGCGTAGTCCACTTACTTGTATCCCTGTGGGGTCAGAATGCACTTTGAGTCGTGCTGACACGGGTTCAGCTCCGGAGCACAGAAATCCAGTTTCTCTTCACACAGCTCCCCTAGGAACACACACAACGTGCAGAGACACATCAACAAATCATCCAGACACCTTTTCCTTACTGTGCACACCATCAGCATTAATGAGTGAAATTATAATATAAAACATCTCAATGTTTCCCAACTCCCTCACAGTGTGTTCCTGCTTAGTGCTGTATGTGTCTGTACTGCTTGTACGGCAATGTTTGTCTGCGTGTGTGTGTGTGGGTATGTGAATGTGTATGTGCTGTATGGGTGTGTCCTGGGATGATGAATGACTCTCTTGTGGCCAGAACCAACACAGCGGTCTGATAAATGATCCCATCCCAGGGAATGTCATAGTCCTGACGATAGTCCCGGGTGTATCGTGATGCTGCTGAAACTCTGAACTCCAAATGAAGCACTGATGAGGCACCGGGGACTAAAGCAAAACTCCTGACAGTACGAGCCGACTCGGCAAATAATTACGTGATCGATGGGAACCTATGAGCAGACGATGAGAGATGTGTTTTCATGTTTATGCTCCACAGCTTCTATCTCAGTGGTAACTGTGCTACCTTATTCAGATTCGACTTAATAAAGTCTAATCCTAACCTGCTTTGTAATTAAACAGTAGGCGTCTTCATTCACCCAGTTTATTGGATTTAGAAATGTTGACTGCACCTTTAAATGGCTTTAATAAAGACATAACTGCTGCCATTAAGAGAACTGATGACTGTGACTGCTTGTTTCTCAGTCCACAACAAACAAGTTCAAATTTGTCACGTGCATGAGCAACACTGTTGCAATGTATGACATGTAAATCACTGCCCCTGTCCGCTTGTTTGTTGATTTGTTTGTTTGTTTGTGAGCAAGATTACATAAAAACAACAGGAGCAGATCCTGGAGTTTTTTCTTTCCACTTTCATTATCATTATAGGGCATTTATTTTAATTTTTTATTTACAGAACTAATATCTGTGAGTGAATGATCGATTGCAGGTTGATTGAATTTAAAGGGACTGCAGGGCTTTGGATTATTATTATTATTATTATTAGACATTTTCACAAAAAAAGTTTTTCTAGCTTTTTAACTATGTATCATGACAAATAATTCATGAAGGTTATTAGACCATTCTGTTTTTACCTCCGCAACGGCGGTTTAATCATAGGTTTTTGTTTGTCATTTGAGGCTGAGCTCCAAAAACAGGCTGTGGAAACTGGAATTTACTGAGACCACACGTCGCTGGTTTGTTTGTCTTCATCAGTCAATAACAAGATTATAGAATATCATCAGTCCTCTCCACTTACCAAATTGTTTACCTGGAACATACCAAACCATTTAGTATGGTCGTGACATGTGTACATAAAGCAGCAAGCAGAATAACCACAGATATCTGAGAGCATGAAAACTCAGCGGTCCCTCTGAACATCAAGGACATGCACAGCTAACATGGAGCGTGACTGCATACAGGAGGTTCACTCTGTGGTGGTGTCAAATGTCGGAAAGAAGCGTGGATAAAGCACAGGAAATGAGGGAAGGAAGCAAACCGAGGAAGGAAGGAAAGAAGGAGAGAGAGGGACAGGAGGGACAGAGAGAAGAACAGACTAACCTCTCTCCACCTCATTGGTAGCAGCTGCAGCCACAAGAAACACACACACACACACACACACACACAAAGATGATAGATGATAGAAAGCAGAGCGAGACAGGAAAAAAACACGAGACAGCGAGACACAGAGAGACAGAGAGAGAGAACACCGCCACAAAGGTTAGCTGTCAGAGATGATTAGCACAGTGCAAAAGCAGACAAACAAGTAGCAGCAGGCCAGTGTTAGTCAGAAAACATATGGTCCATCTGGAAACAGGTCTTCTCTCTCTGTGTATGTACGATTCACTGGACATGACAGAGCTGCAGAGTCAGAGTACAGGTGCCTGGAAGTATAAGGGCCATACATTGTCCTATAGAAAATGTTAAGTGCCTAAGACTAAGGGCACTTCTATGGCTTTGATTGGCATGATGAAAAAATAATGATTGCATTCGAAAATATCTTAAAATGCTTCTGGGCCGTGATGGTGAACATGACGTCTTGGAGTTTCCAAGTCTTAGATTTTTCAGATTTATTTTTAAGAGGTCAAGTGAGATTGAATTACTGGATACTTTACAAATGAGGATAACATTATAAATGTATAAATAAACCTTTTAAAAATTTTGCATGAATAAATTAATATGACTGTAGATGTAATTTGCTCATTAAAATTTGGATCTTAAGTTTACATTTTGGGGGACAATTGAGGATTTACTCCAGCCTCTTTCATTCTCAACGACTCGGACTAATCATTTCGAATTTGCTACACCCAGATTACCACCTCTCACTGGCTTCATCTCCATGGCAACAGTGGCTGGTATTGTTGTAATTTTATTTCATTTTATTTCTTTTTTACTGAGCATTTCATCTTATAATTTCTTCCTTATTAGACTGGGTTCTGCAATTAATCTTGACTCGACTATTTACACCCACCAGCCGACCGACATGACAAAATTAAGAGGACATTCTGCAGGGTGGTTGTATGTTGCACCCATGTTTCTGTGTAAAGTCACATGGAACTGGTAACAACTCCCACTTCATAACTCCAGATGTGGTACCTGTGTATTCTGGGGAGCACATGCACGTGTAGTTGTTGATTCCATCGACGCAGGTGGAGTTGTTCTCACAGTCGTTGTCTTCACAGTCATCGATGTTGATCTCACATGCGTCGCCTTCGAAGCCCTCCGGACACACACACCTGTAATAACACAGTGACACACACAGACAATGGACAAATCAAATGCATGCAGAGCGACATAGAGAACACTGCGTTATCCTGCTAACGTGAACGTGTCTCTACTCTGTAAGTACCACTCAGGTTTATGGCTCCGCACACGCACGCACACTGAGGCCGCTGAGACACTAAGAGTGTCACACACAAGGAGCGGTATATTTATCGCACACAGAGAGTGGTATATTATGAGTCTAATAAAGAGCTCTTATGCGGCACACACTCAAGAAGATTAATATCTCATTATATAGTCGACGACAGCTCGTCACCATGAATATTTCACCCTCCGAACCGGAGAAGGGGAAGAAAATGTATTTCAATGGGAATACAGAAAAAAACAGATAAAAACTGAAAAGAAAAAAGTAACAGAAGAGACGGAGAGAGAGAAACACGAGGAGCTGTAAAGCTGGACCCATCTAGATGTCTGTGTGGGAAGTGGAAATCTGCTCGGAGAGAGCAGACAGGCATTAGCTTCCCTCCAGTCAGAACTTAGCAGCCTAATGAAGAGAAAGTGATTCTCACAGCAGGAGGAGAACGACTGAAGACGAAACTGGTCCGATGAGCGATTTACCTCTAAATTCATCCCCATCTGTCATAAGAGGGGCAGCAGAAGGACCACACATGTCTGCTTCTGTGTTCTCCAGTGCTTCAGGTTAATCGATATTTACACCTGCTCTCTCTAATGTGTTTTACATGATTCACCATATCACCATCATATATTCATGCTCATGTCTTGGCCCATTCCTCCAGTTTGTACTTGTGATTTTCTGCTGTCAGCTTTCTCAGGCTTTAGAAACCTCTCTCCTCCCCCCATGTGGATATACTCTTTCAGATAGTCCATGTAATGGTAACAATAAAACCTAACAAGGTTTCTCACCAGAAGTTGCTCTCTTCTCCTTCCTTCAGATGGCAGGTTCCACTATTCTGGCAGGGGTTCCCAATGCAGGCGTGAATGGGCTCCTCGCAGTTTGGGCCCTACGTACACACAAACACAAACACACACCTTTTAGTGCTTCTAAAGGGCTTTTAACGAACAAAAGCTTCTTATCATAAATTATCTGCATCGTTTATGTTTAAGTCTGCACTGTGTGCGGTTTTGAAAGGCAAAGAAGGGTCCTATACACAGATTGGTGTAAAAAGCAGGTGGACGTTACACAGACCAACTGCAGACTAACAGTGTTTAAAGAAGCTTTGTCCTCATGATTGGGAAAGATGGTTGAGCAACTTTACATTTCCATCCAGTGTGTGTACCTTATATCCGTAGGGGCAGGTGCAGCGGTAATAGTGCACGGGGTCGTTGGAGCAGGTGCCGTCGTTCTTGCAGGGGTTGGACAGGCAGGGCTCACACTTGGCCTGGATACTCATGTCTACTGGACCTGTGTGATGGAAACACACCGTCCCACACACACACACACAAGAAGAGAGACCTCAGGCTTTATATACTTTGATGAGTCAGGATAGAAAGGTTCGTGTTTACACTGAGACGACTGCACATTTTCAAGGACCTGCTTAAACACCAAAAGGCAACTTTTAGATAGGAACAATTGTTTCCTCCTCTGTGGAACACGGTGTGGAACAGAGAAGCTACATATTTGGTCAATATTAGAAAATAAAAAGGAGGAAACTTTATATTATTGCAATTTAACATTATGCTATAATATATTATTACCTTTACTATAATATGAGGCGTGATAATGCTTTGTGGGTGTCCGAAGAAGTAGTTATAGAGAAAAATAACACATTTTCTATAGCAGGACCTTGACATGTGCAGAAGACAGACACATCCCTGGGTCTGATTACAACACATCAACATTTAACGGTCGGGACACACATTGCCGGTGAGAACACAAGGGCTGAAAAGGGAAGAAGAGAGCGGTTCAGTCGGATCAGGGTTTAAAAGGAGGAACACTGGGCGGGAACCGTCAGGAGAGACTAAGGAGGAAGAGCTGGGATACGAGTGGTTACTTTACCTGGCACCAGAAAACCACAAGGCCCCAGGACTTCTACAGTGTGTCAGTTAGATTAGGTCAGAAATGGGTTTTAGTCATGTGTTCATGGTTAATGTGACATCATAAGGTAAAAAGTTAGTAGCAGTGTGTTACAGCAAAGATCATGCATAGAAGTACTTCATATGAATTGAATTCAATTTATTGCTGTTGAAATTGCCATTTGTTGCTTTCCTTTGAAAACCTGGTATTTCCATATTTGACAATCTTCAGTTATCGATTTTTTCCTTAGGTTAAATAGGATTATTATCATATTTCTTAAACTATAAAGCTTAAGAAAAAGTCAGTAAATCATTTGAAAATACACATATACAAATACACATATTAGAGCAAGATGATTACACTTTTTCCATGAAAATGTTGGCAAAACATGGTTTTCATTGGACAGTGGTAATTTGTAAATGGTAGCTTGTGGTCTCCTCTCGGAGTCCTTATCAAATGTCTGCAAAGAATGTAATTGAATTCTTTTGTCCTTGGACAAATAATAAAATGTTAATCTCAAAAGGTTGGCATGTGCGTTTGCTCCTGTGTTATTTCACTTCTCTATGCATGTGGCAGCATGTGTTTACCTGTGCAGGTGAACTTCTTGGATGGCGTGGTGAGCAGCAGTTTGTCGGTCATGTCTCCGGGCCCGGCACAGCGGGCGATGCCAGGCTCCTTGTAGCCGCTCTTCACCCAGTCTGACAGCCACTGCATGTGGCAGTCACAGAACAGCGGGTTGGCACCCAGAGCCCTGTCAGCCACAGCAGAGTGAGAACAATGTTCAGACATATTCACAGACTACACAGGGAAAATCTGCATGAGTCACTGTTTCTTCTCAGATCAACTGAGCTGGAGAACTGAGCCAAGAAGAAGAGAAAAAGTGTCTAAATACTCACAGACTGAGCTACACAACACTGATGTGTTAAGTGT